>NC_056536.1:35577226-35659726 GCF_910596095.1 Thunnus maccoyii
GTCAGTGTGTGTGTGTGTGTGTGTGTGTGTGTATGTGTGTGTGTGTGTGTCTGCAGTCAGTGTGTGTGTGTGTGTATGTGTGTATGTGCGTGTGTATATGTGTGTGTGTGTGTGAGTGTGTGCAGTCGGTGTGTGTATATGTGTGTGTGTGTGTGCGTGCGTGTGTGTGAGTAGCAGGAGGTCAGACATGTAGAGCTTCTGGTTCACTAAAGTGAACACATGACAGCAGCTGTCAGTGCGTCTCTATAAACACGCTGAACTCACGGCGGCTGCTGGACTCTGAGCAACACAGACTGGTTTTACTGGTCTTAATACACTTTGTGTTGCATTTTAAGTAAAAGTTGTGCTTTATAAATATAGTTGATTGTGATTAGTTCACCTTTACGTCCAGGTGAACAACATCACCTTTAACTGGAGCTCATGTGTTCTGTCTGAATGTCGTCTCACTTGCTGCATCAGGGAACTTGTTTTATTAGATTTACAAGGTTTTATTTACACCTGTTGCTACCTGTTGCTACCTGTTGCTACCTGTTGCTACCTGCACGTCTGCACTATGTTGTTTATTTATTAATGGTGAGTTTTGCTCATGAACTTTTATTGTACTTTGGGAAAAGCCGAAGACAAATTTCCACTGAGGTGAACAATAAAGTCAATCTAATCTAATCTGATCTAATCTGATTTGATCTAATCTGATCTGATCTAATCTGATCTAATCTAATCTGATCTGATCTGATCTGATCTGATCTAATCTGATCTGATCTGATCTGATCTAATCTAACGTTGTGCTGCTACATTAATCTTCAGACGTGTTACTTGCTGCGACCTTTTATAAGATTCTTCATGTTAACAGATGTTGATTCTCACCTCTGACGCACAAACTCGTCTGTGACGACTTTCCTCACGTCACCGAACTCCTTGTGTTTCTCTCTGGATTCACCATCAGAGACGGAACAAAACACAACATCCAGTCATGAATCTGTCATTTATGATCCACACGCACGCACACGCACACACACATGCACACACACACACACACACACACACACGCACACACACACACGCACACGCACACACACACACACTGATGTAACAGGAATCCCGTCTCACCCGGAGTCGACGCGGAGTCTCTTCAGAGTGTTCCAGATGACGTCTAAAACACAACCAGACACAAATTATTCACACGATGTTCTCTGCACACACACACACACACACTCACACACACACTCACACACACACTCACACACACACACACACACTCACACACACACACACACACACACACACACACACACACACACACACACACTATTGAGGAAGTGTGTGAACTCACTTTCTCTGACGACGCCTCCCTTCATGAAGACAACACTGAGGATCACAAACAGCAGGCCGGTCTTTGGGTTTGTGGGGCTGCAACAGATGAACTCATGACTTCAACAGAGACACTAAAAGGTCAAATATGTGATTATTGATCCTGAAACAGATTCTCACTTGATGGTCGGCGCTCCCTCAGCTGTCTCCAGCTTATTGATCAGTATGTACATGTGATTCTTGGTGTCAATTTCAACCAGTTTGAAGCCGAACACCTGGTAGAAATAAAAGATTATCAGTGTTTTATTCTGAGTGTGAAGATGATCAGCTGACTGCAGCGACCCTCAGACTCAACACACCTGATCAAACGTCCGTGCTGCTCTCTTCATGATCTCGGGGTAAATGTTTCTGTAGTCTTTCACCACATGTTTCACCAGGTCTGACAGACGAAGAGGAGAGTGAAGACGTTCATTACTGGATATTTCTGTGACTTAATGCTGCTGATCATCCACTGACAGCCGCTTCAACGTTCCTGTAACCAAACTTAACGTCTCCAAGTCAGTCAGTGTTTATCGTTGCTGAGGCCTGACTGTCTGACTGACAACACGCCCAGTTAGCTTCCAGCTGAAACCCTTTAACTTTGTAAAAGCAGAACTCTGTTCCCCTTCGTTCCCTCTAAACGTTCTGCTACGTCTGAGATCATCTATAAATATGAGCAGCTCAGAAGGATGATGTATAGTTGATACAGTCTGTGTGCAGCTTTACCTGCTCGCCGTACAGGAATCTTCTTCTGGTCCTTCACCAGGAAGTACTGAACCACCTCAGCAGTCTGCAGACACACAGACCAGCCACTCAACAACGTTTCATTACGCCAACACCTCTCTGCATGTCTGTGTCTGTTACCTTCTGGTCCACCTGCGCCGCCGTGAACTTCTCCAGCCCTCTCTGGACCTGGGACGTACTCGGCTGAGTGAAGGTCGTGTCTTCATCCTCTTCCTCAGCCAATAACGTGCCGCTTTGCCTCTACAAACAGAAACTGAGATCAAACAGTCTGTCTGTTTCACTGTGGTTGGATTATTCTGCACGGCTGTTTCTGAACCTGCATCCACACCCGTAACACCATGTTGACCCCGAGAGGAGGCCAAAACACACCTGACAAGGTCTAACAGGGGGTTATAAGGAGTAATAAGGTGTAATAAAGTGTAATAAGGTGTAATAAGGTGTAACAAGGAGTAATAAGGTGTAACAAGGTGTAACAAGGAGTAATAAGGTGTAATAAGGTGTAACAAGGTGTAACAGGGGGTTATAAGGAGTAATAAGGTGTAATAAGGTGTAACAAGGAGTAATAAGGTGTAATAAGGTGTAACAAGGTGTAACAGGGGGTTATAAGGAGTAATAAGGTGTAATAAGGTGTAACAAGGAGTAATAAGGTGTAATAAGGTGTAACTAGGGGTAATAAAGTGTAACTAGGAGTAATAAGGGGTAATAAAGTGTAACTAGGAGTAATAAGGGGTAATAAAGTGTAACTAGGAGTAATAAGGGGTAATAAAGTGTAATAAGGACGAGTAAACTGACCCTGGGCTGAGAGGAGCTCTGAGTGTTGGACAATCTCTTTCTCTTCATCATGGCGGCTCTCTGACTGATTACAAAAAAAACAAAACAGTGAGATCAACAAGCTTCATCTGACTGTATTTGACATATACACACACACACATATATATATATACACACATAGATATACTGCAATACTTTAACTACATCAAGCTCATAATACTGATGTACTTTTACTTGTAATGGAGTATTTTACATCGCTGTGTTGGTACTTTTACTGCAGTAAAGTATCTGAGTAACGTTACTGTTAAATCAGCATCATGTTTAGTTGTTTATGATCACGTGTTATTTTTAATGCAGAGGTCGTAGTAACGTTAGTTTTATTAAAGTTGATAATGATTTTATAAATGTTAGTGTAACGTTAACAGCTGAGCTTCAGATGTGTTCTGATTTCTTCACAAACCGCAACCTGTACACACATATATATACATATATACACATACACACATATATACATATAATTACATATATTACATATTGTTTTGTGTTCAGAGTGAGTCTCTAACGTTTGTTGTGAAGATAAAAAGGACCCGGAAGTGACCGTTGATGCGAACATTAGCTGGTTAGCCTGAGAGCAGGAAGCTAAGCTAACGAGCTGTTCTGAAACAAACGTCTGACTTTAATAACGTTCAACATTCATCACTGATCCACTCGTTCACTCCTTCACTCGTTCACTCCTTCACTCCTTCACTCACCGTGTTTCAACAGAAACCTTCCGTAGTTTCGGGTTCAGAAACTCCCGCCGCTGCTGCGCTGCGCGGCGCCTGTCGATGACGCTGAATGCGCGCGCCGGCTGCATCCCTGACCCCTGACCCCTCGTCTCATTTCTCAGTTTGTACATCCTCGATTCCTTTCCTCGCCTCCTCCCCTCGCGTCTTAGTCCCTCCCACCTGGGAGGCGAGGAGAGAGGAGGCATGGAGAGAGGAGGAGAGAGGAGGTGAGGAGAGAGGAGGTGAGGAGAGAGGAGGAGAGGAGAGAGGAGGCATGGAGAGAGGAGGAGAGGAGAGAGGAGGAGAGGAGAGAGGAGGTGAGGAGAGAGAAGGTGAGGAGAGAGGAGGCATGGAGAGAGGAGGCGAGGAGAGAGGAGGCGAGGAGAGAGGAGGCATGGAGAGAGGAGGCGAGGAGAGAGGAGGCGAGGAGAGAGGAGGAGAGGAGAGAGGAGGCATGGAGAGAGGAGGAGAGGAGAGAGGAGGAGAGGAGAGAGGAGGTGAGGAGAGAGAAGGTGAGGAGAGAGGAGGCATGGAGAGAGGAGGAGAGGAGAGAGGAGGTGAGGAGAGAGGAGGCGAGGAGAGAGGAGACGAGGAGAGAGGAGGCGAGGAAGAGACATGAGAAGAGAGGAGGCGAGGAGAGAGAAGGAGATAGGAGGCGAGGAGAGAGGAGGAGAGGAGAGAGGAGGAGAGGAGAGAGGAGGAGAGAGGAGGAGAGGAGAGAGGAGGTGAGGAGAGAGGAGGGGAGGAAGAGACATGCAGCATCTGTGACATGCAGCCAGATGTGACATGCAGCCAGATGTGACATGCAGCAAGATGTGACATGCAGCCAGATGTGACATGCAGCAGCTGTGACATGCCGCCAGATGTGACATGCCGCAGATGTGACATACAGCCAGATGTGACATGCAGCAGCTGTGACATGCAGCCAGATGTGACATGCAGCAGCTGTGACATGCAGCCAGATGTGACATGCAGCCAGATGTGACATGCAGCAGCTGTGACATGCAGCCAGATGTGACATACAGCCAGATGTGACATGCAGCAGCTATGACATGCCGCCAGATGTGACATGCAGCCAGATGTGACATGCAGCCAGATGTGACATGCAGCAGCTGTGACATGCAGCAGCTGTGACATGCAGCCAGATGTGACATGCAGCCAGATGTGACATGCAGCCAGATGTGACATGCAGCAGCTGTGACATGCCGCCAGATGTGACATGCAGCCAGATGTGACATGCAGCCAGATGTGACATGCAGCAGCTGTGACATGCAGCCAGATGTGACATGCAGCCAGATGTGACATGCAGCAGCTGTGACATGCAGCCAGATGTGACATGCAGCCAGATGTGACATGCAGCAGCTGTGACATGCAGCCAGATGTGACATACAGCCAGATGTGACATGCAGCCAGATGTGACATGCAGCCAGATGTGACATGCAGCAAGATGTGACATGCAGCCAGATGTGACATGCAGCCAGATGTGACATGCAGCAGCTGTGACATGCAGCCAGATGTGACATGCAGCCAGATGTGACATGCAGCAGCTGTGACATGCAGCCAGATGTGACATACAGCCAGATGTGACATGCAGCCAGATGTGACATGCAGCAGCTGTGACATGCAGCAAGATGTGACATGCAGCAGCTGTGACATGCAGCAGCTGTGACATGCAGCCAGATGTGACATGCAGCCAGATGTGACATGCAGCAGCTGTGACATACAGCCAGATGTGACATGCAGCAGCTGTGACATGCAGCCAGATGTGACATGCAGCCAGATGTGACATACAGCCAGATGTGACATGCAGCAGCTGTGACATGCAGCAAGATGTGACATGCAGCAGCTGTGACATGCAGCCAGATGTGACATGCAGCCAGATGTGACATGCAGCCAGATGTGACATACAGCCAGATGTGACATGCAGCAGCTGTGACATGCAGCCAGATGTGACATGCAGCCAGATGTGACATACAGCCAGATGTGACATGCAGCAGCTGTGACATGCAGCAAGATGTGACATGCAGCAGCTGTGACATGCAGCCAGCTGTGACATGCAGCCAGATGTGACATGCAGCCAGATGTGACATACAGCCAGATGTGACATACAGCCAGATGTGACATGCAGCAAGATGTGACATGCAGCAGCTGTGACATGCAGCCAGATGTGACATGCAGCCAGATGTGACATGCAGCCAGATGTGACATGCAGCAAGATGTGACATGCAGCAGCTGTGACATGCAGCCAGATGTGACATGCAGCCAGATGTGACATGCAGCCAGATGTGACATACAGCCAGATGTGACATGCAGCAGCTGTGACATGCAGCAAGATGTGACATGCAGCAGCTGTGACATGCAGCCAGATGTGACATGCAGCCAGATGTGACATACAGCCAGATGTGACATACAGCCAGATGTGACACGCAGCAGCTGTGACATGCAGCAAGATGTGACATGCAGCAGCTGTGACATGCAGCCAGATGTGACATGCAGCAGCTGTGACATGCAGCCAGATGTGACATGCAGCCAGATGTGACATGCAGCCAGATGTGACATGCAGCAGCTGTGACATACAGCCAGATGTGACATGCAGCAGCTGTGACATGCAGCCAGATGTGACATGCAGCCAGATGTGACATACAGCCAGATGTGACATGCAGCAGCTGTGACATGCAGCAAGATGTGACATGCAGCAGCTGTGACATGCAGCCAGATGTGACATGCAGCCAGATGTGACATACAGCCAGATGTGACATGCAGCAGCTGTGACATGCAACAAGATGTGACATGCAGCAGCTGTGACATGCAGCCAGCTGTGACATGCAGCCAGATGTGACATGCAGCCAGATGTGAAATGCAGCCAGATGTGACATACAGCCAGATGTGACATGCAGCAAGATGTGACATGCAGCAGCTGAACGACATTCAGGTCTCTGCAGTTTTCATTATTAATGAATCTGTGCGTTGAAATGCGGAGAAAAGCCTGAAACTGGAAACTGCTGAAGTCACTCAAACACTAAACAAGAACAAACTGCACTCAGCTCAGAAACTTTAAGGGCGTTTTCGCGCCTTGAGACTGAAGATAGCGGCTGCACACGATGCGCAGTTCATGGCGCTATCAGTCCCTGACTGCAGCGAATGTTTACAGGAAGTAGCTCTGAGTTTTGTAAAAAGCAAAGTCCAGCAGCGGACTGTACGTGGCAGCAGACAGACAGACAGCTGAGTGTCTCACCTCACCCGCACAGTGAGACAGGAGAGATAAGCGGGAGAGAGGCGGGCTGTCAGGCGGAGAGAAGCGGGCTGTCAGGCGGAGAGAAGCGGGCTGTCAGGCGGAGAGAAGCGGGAGAGAAGCGGGAGAGAAGCGGGAGAGAAGCGGGCTGTCAGGCGGAGAGAAGCGGGCTGTCAGGCGGAGAGAAGCGGGCTGTGGCCCGGCTGTCTGCTCCGGCCATGCGGGGAGAGGAAAGAGTTTCTCCGCTGAAGAACTTCTTGGCTGGGGGAGTCGGTGGAGCCTGTCTGCTGCTGGCCGGACACCCGCTGGACACCATCAAGGTGACTGTTGCTGCTGCTGCACAGTAACTGCAGCTGGAAAGCGACACTACTGTATTTGTATGTTGTAGAGCAGCAACACTAACATTTCTTTACTCCTGGTTTCCTGTGGTTTAGTGCTCAGAGAGTCAGATCAGATTAGTGAGATTATCCATAAATCAGCTTAGAAAGTCACCGCGAGGCAGCTGCTCACCTGAGTCTGTTAGAAATGTTTTAAGTTGCATTTGAAAAGCCCAATATCACAAATCACCAATTAGCTTCAGGGGGCTTTACAGGCTGTAACACAACATCCTCTGTCCTCAGATTCAAATAAGAAAAAACTCCCTAAAAACACTTTAATGTGGAAAAATGTTTGAGAGCTCAGGAAGAGCAGCACAGACACATTTATAATCACACAGGAGGCTGCAACTAACCATCATTTACATTATCTACAGTTGTGTTTAATTAATACAATAAATTAATAAATGTCATTATAAATTATAATGTAAAGCCCAACAGGATCTTTATCCAAAACCCAAAGATGTTCAGTTTAATATCACATAAAGAAAATTAAAATCCACATTCAGACTCTTTGACTCAAGTTCCAGCTGCAGCACAGCTGGACAGATGCAGCACAGCTGGACAGATGCAGCACAGCTGGACAGATGCAGGATTTACAGCATCTCATGACACACATGCAGACATATCATCATCAACATGTAAATGATTATTTCAGCCTGATGTGATGGATCAAACAGACTTTCATAATGTGTGATGTCGACTTGGTTTGTGTCTTAATTTGAGCTGAAAAAGCTTTATGGAGTTTGAAAAGCTCTGTAATTTATATCATAAATAAAAAATACAGACATCGTTCATCTGACGTCCAATGAACAGTTAGTGTAACGGAGAGACTAAACGTCTAAAACGTCTCCATCACGACGAAGCTTAGTCACAATTCTTGAGAAAAACAAAGTCAATGGATCCTCATCAAAACTATGAGTCTATATAGATATATATACACACATATATACATATAGCCTATATATGAGTGTATATATATCTATATGTGTGTGTGTGTGTGTGTATATAGATATATATACACACATATATAGGAGTGTATATATATATATATATATACACTCACATATATAGACTATATCAGCCTCAGAAATCCAGTCTTAGTGAAAATATGAAATTTATCTACAGGTGAGCAAACTATTCAACAGATATAGAATAAAGTTTCTGATAAATAATTAACGATAAATGAATATTTAATATTTAATTGGATTTAAAGGAAATTCATATATTCACTAGAATTTGTACCAAATTACAAATTCCAGGAAATTTTCTGGCAAATGATTTGGAAAATATGAACCTTTAGTGTGAACTGCTTTCATTTAGCTTTTATTTATCAGGTTATTGATTACACAACGACCTGCTGTCAAATCAATGATTATGCAGAATGTAAGAAAATTTATCAAAATGCATAATAATAATAATAATGATAATAATAATGATAATAATAATAATAATAATAATAATAATAATAATAATAATAATAATATTAATAATAATAATAATAATAATAATCCATTCTATGTATAGAAGACTTTAGTGTTTTAGTATCTGATCTGTCTGTCTGTGACCTCCCTGCTGTTTATCAGCCGACGGGTGTTTCCCTGTTTGCCTTATCGCAGAGCTTCAAACTGTCCCAACACACTGTGTGTGTGTGTGTGTGTGTGTGTGTGTGTGTGTGTGTGTGTGTGTGTGTGTGCTCCAGGTGAGACTACAGACGCAGCCCAAAGCTTCCTGCACTCAGTATGTGCTCTACACAGGAACATATGACTGCTTTCGCAAGACCATATCTAAAGAGGTGACAACACACACACACGCACACACACACACACGCACGCACACACACACACGCACACACACACGCACACATACACGCACACACACACACACACACACACACACATGCACGCATGCACCTTGTACTTGTGTCCTTTGAAGGACATTCATTGTGTAATGCATTCCTGCCCCCCCCCCCCCCAGCTAGCTGTTTGCAGTCTTGTCCTTGTTATTTACACTGAGGGTCAAAAGTCTGAGACCTCATTGAAAAATAAAAGCACACATAGATCTGATGAGTTCACTTCACCTTGTAAAGGAAGTCTTACTGTATGCACACAATAACGTGTGCGTGTGTGTGTGCGTGTGTGTGTGTGTGTGTGTGTGTGTGTGTGCAGGGGGTCCTGGGTCTGTATAAAGGGATGGGGGCTCCCCTGGCAGGTGTGGCTCCAATGATGGCCATCAGTTTCTTTGGCTTCGGTTTGGGAAAACAGCTGCAGCAGAGAGATGCAGGAACACCGCTGACGTACGTACACACACACACGCACACACACACACACACAGTGTGTCTGTTACAGTGAGTGTGTGTGTGTGTGTGTAATACCTGGAATATTCAGTCTATATATAACCCCCCCGGCTGCCTTTCCAGTCCTTATATATACGTACGTACTGATGTCTCACGTGCTGCAGACGACTTCTGTCTCACTCTGCAAGAATGTTCAGTGCTCGTGTTCCTCAAAAACACCCTTACTGTAAAACTGTAAACTGTGAAACCTTAAAACTGTAAACTGTAAAACTGTAAAACTGTAAACTGTAAAACTGTAAACTGTAAACTGTAAAACTGTAAAACTGTAAACTGTAAACTGTAAAACTGTAAACTGTAAACTGTAAAACTGTAAACTGTAAACTGTAAACTGTAAAACTGTAAAACTGTAAACTGTAAACTGTCTGTCGGCCGTGTGCTGATCCTCTGACTCTTCCTCTAGCTCCTCTAGTGCCACCATGACGTGTGCGGACTGCTGCTGCTCTTCACTCTCACTGCTGTCGTCAGCCTGCTTTCCAGCAGCAGAAGGCAGGTTTTTATACAATATACTGACATTTATTCTGTTCTGTTCAGGCACACTCAGCTCTTTCTGTCCGGCTGTCTGGCAGGAGTCTTCACTACAGTGATCGTGGCTCCAGGAGAGAGAATTAAATGTTTACTGCAGGTACAGAAACTACAGCCAAACATTTGACATGTTTACATCCTCACTTCCAAATTCTTCAGTTTATGTTCAAACACTATTCATACGGATCATAACCACACTGAAATACATCTATCAACCATTAAAACTACATAAACACAATAAAACAGTGATGTAATACAGATCCTCATGTGCTGCCTGTTGTGTTTTTATCTCACTGTGTCTGACTGACACATGAGTTGTTGTGTTTGTGTGTTTGTGTGTAAAATGAGCTGCTGTGTGTTGGTAAAGTTCAACATGTGACTCAGTGTTGAACCAATCAGAAGAAACTGTAATCTACTGTATGTTTCACACACACACACACACACACACACAGATATGTTATGATCTATCCAACACACACTCAGCAACAGATGCAAGTGTAATGTGTAACGTTACTATCTGCAACCTAATGTGCAAATGTAGCTGCCAGGTTAACAAGCTTGTTGCATCTGTGAGTCATAAACAGGAAGTTGTGTTTCAGGTGCAGGCAAGCAGCGGACAATCGAAGTATGCAGGTCCGCTGGACTGTGCGATCCAGCTGTACAGGGAGCAGGGCCTCCGCAGCGTCTACAGAGGGACCGTACTCACGCTCATCAGAGGTGAAACACCTGACACCTGCACTGTGAACTCTGTGTGTTTGTTGACTTTACAGCCTCATGTTTGCTCTCTCTGTCTCAGATGTGCCTTCTACTGGTCTCTACTTCCTGACATATGAATACCTCAAACACTTCCTGACTCCTGAGGGTCAAAGGTGAGTCACCATGGTAACAGTGAGGATGTTTATAGAGTTATAAAGGTGCTTCTAAATGCTGTAAACCTCATGTGTGGTTTTCTGTGCATCTGTATGTCAGCGTTTCTCAGCTCAGCACTCCCAACATCCTCCTGGCTGGAGGTGTTGCAGGGATCCTGAACTGGATGATCGCTCTTCCACCTGATGTCCTCAAATCCAACTTTCAGACAGGTGAGAGGTGATAGCGTACAGCTCTACACAAGCTCTACACAAGCTCTACACAGGCTCTACACGAGCTCTACACAAGCTCTACACAGGCTCTACACGAGCTCTACACAAGCTCTACACAGGCTCTACACAAGCTCTACACAAGCTCTACACAGGCTCTACACAAGCTCTACACAAGCTCTACACAGGCTCTACACAGGCTCTACACAGGCTCTACACAGGCTCTACACAGGCTCTACACAAGCTCTACACAAGCTCTACACAAGCTCTACACAAGTTCTACACAAGCTCTACACAGGCTCTACACAAGTTCTACACAAGCTCTACACAGGCTCTACACAAGTTCTACACAAGCTCTACACCAGCTCTACACAAGCTCTACACAGGCTCTACACAGGCTCTACACGAGCTCTACACGAGCTCTACACGAGCTCTACACAAGCTCTACACAAGCTCTACACAAGCTCTACACAGGCTCTACACGAGCTCTACACAGGCTCTACACAGGCTCTACACAGGCTCTACACAGGCTCTACACAAGCTCTACACAGGCTCTACACAGGCTCTACACAGGCTCTACACGAGCTCTACACGAGCTCTACACAGGCTCTACACAAGCTCTACACAGGCTCTACACAAGCTCTACACAGGCTCTACACAAGCTCTACACAGGCTCTACACGAGCTCTACACGAGCTCTACACAGGCTCTACACAAGCTCTACACAGGCTCTACACGAGCTCTACACAGGCTCTACACAAGCTCTACACAGGCTCTACACAGGCTCTACACAGGCTCTACACAAGCTCTACACAGGCTCTACACAAGCTCTACACAGGCTCTACACGAGCTCTACACGAGCTCTACACAGGCTCTACACAGGCTCTACACAAGCTCTACACAGGCTCTACACAAGCTCTACACAAGCTCTACACAGGCTCTACACAGGCTCTACACAAGTTCTACACAAGCTCTACACAGGCTCTACACAAGTTCTACACAAGCTCTACACCAGCTCTACACAAGCTCTACACAGGCTCTACACAGGCTCTACACAAGCTCTACACAGACTCTACACAGGCTCTACACAAGCTCTACACAGGCTCTACACAGGCTCTACACAGGCTCTACACAAGCTCTACACAGGCTCTACACAAGCTCTACACAGGCTCTACACAGGCTCTACACAGGCTCTACACAGGCTCTACACGAGCTCTACACAAGCTCTACACAAGCTCTACACAGGCTCTACACAGGCTCTACACAGGCTCTACACAAGCTCTACACAAGCTCTACACAAGCTCTACAAAGGCTCTACACAGGCTCTACACAAGCTCTACACAAGCTCTACACAAGCTCTACACAGGCTCTACACAAGCTGTATACAAGCTCTACAAAGGCTCTACACAAGCTCTACACAGGCTCTACACGAGCTCTACACGAGCTCTACACAAGCTCTACACAAGCTCTACACAAGCTCTACAAAGGCTCTACACAGGCTCTACACAAGCTCTACACAGGCTCTACACGAGCTCTACACGAGCTCTACACAAGCTCTACACAAGCTCTACACAAGCTCTACAAAGGCTCTACACAGGCTCTACACAAGCTCTACACAGGCTCTACACGAGCTCTACACGAGCTCTACACAAGCTCTACACAAGCTCTACACAGGCTCTACACAGGCTCTACACGAGCTCTACACGAGCTCTACACAGGCTCTACACAAGCTCTACACAAGCTCTACACAGGCTCTACACAAGCTCTACACAAGCTCTACACAGGCTCTACACAGGCTCTACACAGGCTCTACACAGGCTCTACACAAGCTCTACACAAGTTCTACACAAGCTCTACACAGGCTGTACACAAGTTCTACACAAGCTCTACACCAGCTCTACACAAGCTCTACACAGGCTCTACACAGGCTCTACACGAGCTCTACACGAGCTCTACACGAGCTCTACACGAGCTCTACACAAGCTCTACACAAGCTCTACACAAGCTCTACACAAGCTCTACACAGGCTCTACACGAGCTCTACACAGGCTCTACACAGGCTCTACACAGGCTCTACACAAGCTCTACACAGGCTCTACACAGGCTCTACACAGGCTCTACACGAGCTCTACACAAGCTCTACACAGGCTCTACACAAGCTCTACACAGGCTCTACACAGGCTCTACACAGGCTCTACACAAGCTCTACACAGGCTCTACACAAGCTCTACACAGGCTCTACACGAGCTCTACACGAGCTCTACACAGGCTCTACACAAGCTCTACACAGGCTCTACACAGGCTCTACACAGGCTCTACAAGAGCTCTACACGAGCTCTACACAGGCTCTACACAAGCTCTACACAGGCTCTACACAGGCTCTACACAGGCTCTACACAAGCTCTACACAGGCTCTACACAAGCTCTACACAGGCTCTACACAGGCTCTACACAGCCTCTACACAGGCTCTACACGAGCTCTACACAAGCTCTACACAAGCTCTACACAGGCTCTACACAGGCTCTACACAGGCTCTACACAAGCTCTACACAGGCTCTACACGAGCTCTACACGAGCTCTACACAAGCTCTACACAAGCTCTACACAAGCTCTACAAAGGCTCTACACAGGCTCTACACAAGCTCTACACAAGCTCTACACAGGCTCTACACGAGCTCTACACAAGCTCTACACAAGCTCTACACAGGCTCTACACAAGCTCTACACAAGCTCTACACAAGCTCTACACAAGCTCTACACAGGCTCTACACGAGCTCTACACAAGCTCTACACAAGCTCTACACAAGCTCTACACAAGCTCTACACAGGCTCTACACGAGCTCTACACAAGCTCTACACAAGCTCTACACAAGCTCTACACAGGCTCTACACAGGCTCTACACGAGCTCTACACAAGCTCTACACAAGCTCTTCACAAGCTCTATGCAGGCTCTACACAAGCTATACACAAGCTCTACACAAGCTCTACACGAGCTCTACACAAGCTCTACACGAGCTCTACACAAGTTCTACACAAGTTCTACACAAGCTGTATACAGGCTCTACACAGGCTCTACACAGGCTCTACACGAGCTCTACACAAGCTCTACACAAGCTCTACACAGGCTCTACACAAGCTCTACACAGGCTCTACACAAGCTCTACACAAGCTCTACACAAGCTCTACACAAGCTCTACACAGGCTCTACACGAGCTCTACACAAGTTCTACACAAGTTCTACACAAGCTGTATACAGGCTCTACACAGGCTCTACACAGGCTCTACACAAGCTCTACACAGGCTCTACACGAGCTCTACACAAGCTCTACACAAGTTCTACACAAGTTCTACACAAGTTCTACACAAGCTGTATACAGGCTCTACACAAGCTCTACACAGGCTCTACACAAGCTCTACACAAGCTCTACACAAGCTGTATACAGGCTCTACACAAGCTCTACACAAGTTCTACACAAGTTCTACACAAGTTCTACACAAGCTGTATACAGGCTCTACACAGGCTCTACACAGGCTCTACACGAGCTCTACACGAGCTCTACACAAGCTCTACACGAGCTCTACACAAGTTCTACACAAGTTCTACACAAGCTGTATACAGGCTCTACACAGGCTCTACACAGGCTCTACACGAGCTCTACACAAGCTCTACACAAGCTCTACACAGGCTCTACACAAGCTCTACACAAGCTCTACACAAGCTCTACACAAGCTCTACACAGGCTCTACACGAGCTCTACACAAGTTCTACACAAGTTCTACACAAGCTGTATACAGGCTCTACACAGGCTCTACACAGGCTCTACACAAGCTCTACACAGGCTCTACACGAGCTCTACACAAGCTCTACACAAGTTCTACACAAGTTCTACACAAGTTCTACACAAGCTGTATACAGGCTCTACACAAGCTCTACACAGGCTCTACACAAGCTCTACACAAGCTCTACACAAGCTGTATACAGGCTCTACACAAGCTCTACACAAGTTCTACACAAGTTCTACACAAGTTCTACACAAGCTGTATACAGGCTCTACACAAGCTCTACACAGGCTCTACACAAGCTCTACACAAGCTCTACACAAGCTGTATACAGGCTCTACACAAGCTCTACACAGGCTCTACACAAGCTCTACACAAGCTGTATACAAGCTCTACACGAGCTCTACACAAGCTGTATACAGGCTCTACACAAGCTCTACACAAGCTGTATACAAGCTCTACACGAGCTCTACACAAGCTCTACACAGGCTCTACACAAGCTGTATACAAGCTCTACACGAGCTCTACACAAGCTGTATACAGGCTCTACACAAGCTCTACACAAGCTGTATACAAGCTCTACACGAGCTCTACACAAGCTCTACACAGGCTCTACACAAGCTGTATACAAGCTCTACACGAGCTCTACACAAGCTGTATACAGGCTCTACACAAGCTCTACACAAGCTGTATACAAGCTCTACACAGGCTCTACACAAGCTCTACACAGGCTCTACACAAGCTCTACACAAGCTGTATACAAGCTCTACACAGGCTCTACACAAGCTCTACACAGGCTCTACACAAGCTGTATACAAGCTCTACACAAGCTCTACACAAGCTCTACACAAGCTCTACACAGGCTCTACACAAGCTCTACACAGGCTCTACACAGGCTCTACACAAGCTCTACACAAGCTCTACACAAGTTCTACACAAGTTCTACACAAGCTGTATACAGGCTCTACACAAGCTCTACACAGGCTCTACACAAGCTCTACACAAGCTCTACACAAGCTGTATACAGGCTCTACACAAGCTCTACACAAGTTCTACACAAGTTCTACACAAGTTCTACACAAGCTGTATACAGGCTCTACACAAGCTCTACACAGGCTCTACACAAGCTCTACACAAGCTCTACACAAGCTGTATACAGGCTCTACACAAGCTCTACACAGGCTCTACACAAGCTCTACACAAGCTGTATACAAGCTCTACACGAGCTCTACACAAGCTGTATACAGGCTCTACACAAGCTCTACACAAGCTGTATACAAGCTCTACACGAGCTCTACACAAGCTCTACACAGGCTCTACACAAGCTGTATACAAGCTCTACACGAGCTCTACACAAGCTGTATACAGGCTCTACACAAGCTCTACACAAGCTGTATACAAGCTCTACACGAGCTCTACACAAGCTCTACACAGGCTCTACACAAGCTGTATACAAGCTCTACACGAGCTCTACACAAGCTGTATACAGGCTCTACACAAGCTCTACACAAGCTGTATACAAGCTCTACACAGGCTCTACACAAGCTCTACACAGGCTCTACACAAGCTCTACACAAGCTGTATACAAGCTCTACACAGGCTCTACACAAGCTCTACACAGGCTCTACACAAGCTGTATACAAGCTCTACACAAGCTCTACACAAGCTCTACACAAGCTCTACACAGGCTCTACACAAGCTCTACACAGGCTCTACACAGGCTCTACACAAGCTCTACACAAGCTCTACACAGGCTCTACACAGGCTCCACACATGCTCTACACAGGCTCTACACAGGCTCTACACAGGCTCCACACAAGCTCTACACAGGCTCTACACAAGCTCTACACAAGCTCTACACAAGCTCTACACAGGCTCTACACAAGCTCTACACAGGCTCTACACAGGCTCTACACAAGCTCTACACAAGCTCTACACAAGCTCTACACAAGCTCTACACAGGCTCTACACAAGCTCTACACAGGCTCCACACAGGCTCCACACAAGCTCTACACAAGCTCTACACAAGCTCTACACAAGCTCTACACAGGCTCTACACAAGCTCTACACAGGCTCCACACAGGCTCCACACAGGCTCCACACAAGCTCTACACAAGCTCTACACAGGCTCTACACAGGCTCTACACAAGCTCTACACAAGCTCTACACAAGCTCTACACAAGCTCTACACAGGCTCTACACAAGCTCTACACAGGCTCCACACAGGCTCCACACAAGCTCTACACAAGCTCTACACAAGCTCTACACAGGCTCTACACAGGCTCTACACAGGCTCTACACAAGTTCTACACAAGCTCTACACAGGCTCTACACAAGCTCTACACAGGCTCTACACAGGCTCTTCACAAGCTCTACACAAGCTCTACACAGGCTCTACACAGGCTCTACACAAGCTCTACACAAGTTCTACACAAGCTCTACACAGGCTCTACACAAGCTCTACACAGGCTCTACACAGGCTCTACACAAGCTTTACACAAGCTCTACACAAGCTCTACACAAGCTCTACACAGGCTCTTCACAAGCTCTACACAAGCTCTACACAGGCTCTACACAAGCTCTACACAGGCTCTACACAAGCTCTACACAGGCTCTACACAGGCTCTACACAAGCTTTACACAAGCTCTACACAAGCTCTACACAAGCTCTACACAAGTTCTACACAAGCTCTACACAGGCTCTACACAAGCTCTACACAGGCTCTACACAGGCTCTTCACAAGCTCTACACAAGCTCTACACAGGCTCTACACAAGCTCTACACAAGCTCTACACAGGCTCTACACAAGCTCTACACAGGCTCTACACAGGCTCTACACAGGCTCTACACAAGCTTTACACAAGCTCTACACAAGCTCTACACAAGCTCTACACAAGCTCTACACAGGCTCTACACAGGCTCTACACAGGCTCCACACAAGCTCTACACAAGCTCTACACAGGCTCCACACAAGCTCTACACAAGCTCTACACAAGCTCTACACAGGCTCCACACAAGCTCTACACAAGCTCTACACGAGCTCTACACAAGCTCTACACAGGCTCCACACAAGCTCTACACAAGCTCTACACAGGCTCTACACAAGCTTTACACAGGCTCCACACAAGCTCTACACAGGCTCTACACAGGCTCTACACAAGCTCCACACAAGCTCTACACAGACTCTACACAGGCTCTACACAAGCTCTACACAAGCTCTACACAGACTCTACACAAGCTCTACACAGACTCTACACAGGCTCTACACAAGCTCTACACAAGCTCTACACAGACTCTACACAAGCTCTACACAGGCTCTACACAAGCTCTACACAGGCTCTACACAAGCTCTACACAGGCTCTACACAGGCTCTACATGATATATAATGTGTGTGTGTTTATATATATGTGTATATATATATATATTGTGTGTGTGTGTATATATATATATGTATATATACATATTGTGTGTGTAGCTGCAGATGGGAAGTACGCAGGTCTGGTGGACGTGCTGCGGACGCTGCTCAGAGAGGAAGGACCATCAGGCCTCTATAAGGGATTCAACGCTGTGTTCCTGCGAGCGTTTCCTGCCAACGCGGTAAAACTTTAGTCTGTCGTTTGCTGCTCGTCTGTTTCTGTCTTTTATTTATTCGCTGAAATGTGTCGTTCTCTCTCTCAGGCCTGTTTCTTGGGGTTTGAGGTGGCGGTAAAGGGACTGAACTGGATCGCACCCGGCTGGTAAAACATGTCCATCAGAGGTCTCCAGTCTGAACCAGCAGCCTCCTCTGACCTGCTGTGTCACTTCTCAGGATGCTCAACTGTTTTACTCTTATATGTAATTTTACATTTCATGTTATAAGTCAATTTTAAAAATTCATCCCTTTGGATCAATATTTTCATTCACTTTTTGTGAGCAGGGATGAAACGTAAACGCACATTTTTGATGTATGATTTCTTGGATATGGTGTATTCATTCATCTTCTCACTTGTGTTTATAAAGAAACTGTTTGTGATGCTTTAAAACTCCGCCAACAGTCAGCATTATTGATCCTCAGGTCAACATGTTTAAGCTTTGTGAATAAATTGTTTTATATGAACCGTCTGTGTCGTCTGTCCTTTACTTTCACCTACAGGAGCATCAGCTTACTGTGTAATAAGCACTGAAGCACAATAACCTGACATGTTCTTATACAAACACTAACGTACAGTGTTCACGTGGAGGGAAACAGGTGGTTGAACATCTGGACAGGTTGATGGTCCGCAGCTGTGAACTGTAAATGTCACTGCATCTGTTGAAGCAGGCTGCAGAAACTATCCTCGTCCTAATCCTACATTTCCCATGAACACTCCATCATGACATCATGACGTGTAATAAAACCGCAGTATGCAGCAGAATCCACTGAGGATACAAACTGGATTTGTCTGTAAGTTGTTAAAAGTCCATAACTGGAGCAAAGGAGGAAGGCTGAGGATAAAAAAGAAGATGAAGGAGGGGAGAAGAAGAAAATGTGGACATTTGATGCCAAATGGAGATCAGGTATTTGAAATAGTCATAAAAAAACTAAATGTATTGTCAAGATCTACTACAAGACTGTCAAAGAGCTTTATGATGCTGCATCTTTCATTTTTACTGATACTGATCAAGTTTCTCTCATAATCTGGTTTATTTCAAGGAAAACATTTTGTCGAGTGGAAACTGTGATTAGCTGGTAGCTTTAAAACATGCGGTTCATGTGTTTGCAGTAAAAATAAGATCTTTGCAGTAGTGAAGAAGCAGGTCAACACAAATATATAAATGCAGCCATTAATATGCAGATGCAGCCTTTTCATTAGTGATGACGCTCCTCTATCGACTTATATTAAGTATTTATATATGACGTGAAGCTCCTGCAGCTTTGTGTCATGTTAAACTGAATGTTGCTGCTTTTTCTGGATCTGCTGCAGTTCAGATTGAACCTCAGTGTCAGAGCTCTAACCTCAGTCTGCCAAATGAACTAATGACAGGAAATTAAATAAATACAGTTGTTTAAATAGTTCATAAAACAAAAAAGACAAGAAAGTAAATGTTTCACTGCCTCCTTTGTTTCTAACTGTGGAACCATGTCGGAGGACTTAAAAACAGAAGAAACTGTAGTCGGATGTTTACAGTAAAAACTATGAAAGAACTGAATATTCAACAAAAACATGTTTACTGGATTTATTTCCTCTAATTGTACTTTATTATTAATATTCAACACGTTACAGGTGCTTGACCTTTGACCTACTTCACAGCATCCGTTACCCAGAGGTCAGTGTTTCCTGCGGAAGTGGGCTGCGGACTGCATTTAACACGACGTGACGTAACATGACGCCTGTTATTGTTATTTATGGATCCTGAACGTGAGGAAATAAAGTAAAAACCAAACAGCGCGCGCTTTATCTCATCTGTCTTCCGCATTATCGCGTTAAAAGTCGCCGTTCTCACAAAACTGCAACTCCCACAATGCAGCGCGTGACGTGGAGTTCCGGGTCGGTGACCATCAGAGTGCAGCAGCAGGAAGGTAAATGTGTTCTTCTCTGGGTTAGGGTTACATTAACGTGTGTAAAGTCGCGTAGAAACGAACAGATTAACTCAACAACAGTCGGTTTGAGTCTCAGTTCGCGTCACGAAGCAAAAGTTTCATTGTTGGAGGATTTAAATGTAAAAAGTCATGAATGAGTTCAGGCAGCTAGTTGCTGCTAATTAATATACTGCTGTTAATTAATATACTGTTGCTAATTACAGCTGCTAACTGTCAGATCATATTTAACTGTTGTGTCACCTACAGATCAGCCGTCACACAGTTTATTAACTTCTGTTTTTACAGCTGAATCAGAAGTTAGCTGGCAGGCTAACAGCTAACCTGCATATTTAGACCTCAAACATCATAACTGCTTAATAATAATAATACTAATATTAGTAAATGTTAGAGTCTCTGCTGTCTGTGTGAAATCTGATTAACTGAACTCAAAGTTAAACTTCAAGTCCTGCAGATATTCTGTAGAACATCTAAAATGTTCATTAAATAGTAAAGAGTCGAAGGTTCAGGGTCAAATATCTGATCAACAGATATTCAGTTTATTATGATCAAATCACCACATGTGAGAAGCTGCAACCAGCAAGTTTTGTGCATTTTTGCTTGAAAATGATTAAAATGATTATTTGAATATCAAATAGTTGCTGATTATATTTCTGTCGATTAACTAATCGATTAATCAACTAATGCCAGCAGCTGAGTAAACGGGTGGATGTTGTAACTTCAGTGTTCGGCCGCAGCAGCTGCGCGTGTGGATGTGAGTCTGCACTGCTGCGATGCCTCTGGAGGTCAGATGGCCGTTCCCACAATGCCCTGCTCTGGCATGGAGGGTCTCCAGCTCACTCATCATGGGCATGGTGGGCTCCTACTCCTACTTCTGGACCAGTGAGTTGGAATAAACACTATATATGTGTATATATGTACACACACACACACACACACACACACACACACAGCAGTAAACATGTTTCCAGAGCAGCTGCTCATATGACATTGAGACCAGACATCGATATTAACTCAATAAGGCAACACAGCGAAGAAATCCTAATATTCCGATCAATAAAACAGTTCTGTGCATTAAAGCGGAGCGACAGGAAGAAGTATTGAACACTAACTGAAGCTTTTGTTAACAATGAGCTGCAAGATGTTTCCTGTATGAAGAATCTCAGTGTTCAGGGTTCGGTTCCAGTCTTCATATGTTGAATCTTTATCTTCAGTTCCTTCCATAAATGTTCTCCTGGCTTCCTGTCGGGTGACTGACTGGACCTTTCCAACACCTCTATTGTCTTTCTCTGGAACCAGTTGAGTCTCCTTTGCAGTGTTTTGGATCCTGTGTGAAGGTCCAGCTGCGTCTCATCTTCATCGATTCTTCTCTAGAACATCCTGATACACGACCTCATTCATCTTCCTTCAACAGTCTGGACTCTGCCGGTACCACGAGAAGAGAAGCAGCTCCAGACCATAAAGCTTCCACCTCTGAACTTCACTGCAGGTGTTTTTAGGATCGTCTGCAGCAGAGCCGTGTAGTGTTAGAGCCACGTCGCGTTCTTCCAGTAATCTACAGGCATCAACGTGTCTTTTCTTCAGTACTGGAGTCTTACTGGGTGATGGTGCATGGAGCTTCTTCCAGGTCTTTCCGGAGCTCTTTACGAGTGGTTCTTGGATCTTTGGCTGCTATCAAGAAAATAATAGAACAAACCACAGAGAACAGACAAAAGAGTCCATGAACTGGAACACGGTTGGAGAAATGCAGGACCAACAAACGAGGATCTGATGATCAGAGAGACGGAGACACAGATGGACCACATGGAAAGTAAAATCATATACGCTGGTACAACATCCCAGAGAAAACAGCGAAACGACACGACTCACTTCCTCAGTAAATTCTTCACTGAGGCGCTGGGATTAATATTCTCCAGATTCGTCGCATCTACAGAGAAAATACAAACCAGCGGATTATAGTAACTCTCCTGAACTATGATGTGAAGAAAAGAATATTACAGACGGCAAAGAAAGTGACTTTGAATGGAACGTGGATCTTCTTTGATCATGATTGTTCAAACCGATGAGAAGAGAAGATAAATATTAAATCGTTTGTTATCGTCCAGAAAATCATCAATGACGACGGATCATCTGAAACTTATTACAACCCAGAGACGGCATCCGAGGCTCTAGAAGAACCGGGTCACATGCGATGGATGAAGTCATCAAACAAGCCTGATGGATGGAATATCGTACAGCGTGGACAGAGGAAGAGGAGTAGAGCAGGAGGAAGAATGATTCCCTCTTACAACATGTTGGTTAAAAAAACGCTGGATGAATATCAGGAATGAAACGATACAGAAGAAATGAACAGTATAGAAAACCGTCTGAAGGGGAGAAATAATAAGATATTTATTAGTAAAGAAAAGACAACGGGAACAATTTAAGACTGAACTTCAACTTTAAATAAAAGTCTTGGAAGACAAACATAAAAAACACGATTTTAAATTAAACAACTGAAGAAGAAACATGCTGAATTAGCAGAAGACGTGGAGACGTCACTAATACGAACAAAACAAAAACTTTATGATGGACGACCAGAATCCATGAACATTTTAGCCAAAAGACTTCAGAAACAAAAAAAGTAAATCTTATGTCACTAAGTTAAAGGATGACACATCAAAAGTCCTGACAGATAAAAACAATATTGCAGACTATGTATATACATATATATATATATATATATATATATATATATATATATATATATATATATGTGTGTGTGTGTATATGTATTACTATATAAGGATGAAGCCAACAACACAGATATGAGAAGAATGAAATATTAAGTTATCGCAGAACGTGAATCTTATTAAAACAGTAACAGGACATTAGAAGAAGAGAAGGCAGGTGACGGCTACACTAATGAATGTTATTAATTAATTAATAATTAAGGAGTTCAGAGAATTATTGACACCTCTATTATTATTATTAAAAGCCTGTAATTTTGCCCTAGAATCAGATAAATGGGCATCAACATGGAATTCATCTGTAATTACAGTTATTCATAAAGATGGAAAGTTTATAACAGACTAATATCATTACTGAATGATTACTGAAACATCTATTACAGCAAATAGGCTTAAAGACATTCTGCCAGATATAATAGATAGAGATCAGTCTGGATTTATGTTACATAGTTACATGTTAGTTATGTTACATTCTCACAACAGTAAAAGCTTTTGGTTTTCACACTAAATTAGTTTCATGGTTCAAATGAATGTATAAAAACCTGGTCGCTCAGGTGAATCACTGGTTCTCTGTCAGGACGCTTTCATATACAGAAGGAGACCAGACAAGGAGACCTGCTGTCTGCATCGATCTGTGTATGGAACCACTCGCTGGGGGGGGGTGAGGGGGGGTTTAACTACAGGCCAGGAACGTCATAAATCAGCATTGTATGCAGATGATGTCACTTTATACCTTATACCTCTCCCGAACACTCACTTCCAGAACTGATGAAAATAATAAATGTATTATTATAATAAACATAGTGATCATTCATTATATAACATTAATGAAAGTAAACGTGCGTCTGTATGTTTAGGTGAACAACTGACAGACGAGTCTATTCAAGTGGAACCAAAAGACAATAAAATATCTACGAATAATAATTCATAATGATTAATGAGGTCAATTATCAGAATCTAGAGAAAAACATTAAACAAGATCTGAACAGTTGGAAAACATACAGGACTCTATTTTAATGAGTTATAGAGTAGATAGAATATAAATGATGGTCCTCCCCCAGTTCCTCTACTGGTTCCAGTTCAATCACAAAGTTCTAAAAGATGCAACGATAACTGATTTTATCTGGAATAACAAAAGAAAAAGAGTCAAACTTAAAACATTAATCTAAAGGACAGTTATTTTCATGCCACACAAATAAAGATCATAATGAAACACAAGCTCAGTGGTTTATGATAGAAAAAGAGCAATAAAGACATTAACCTTTATAGATAAAACAGATGGACTAATAACACTCTATATAAGAGAAATGGCATGGGACCCTCAGTTTAGACCAAATAAACTGGATAATGTATTAAAGGTTTGGTCATCAAAAGGACTGCAAATAAACTCACAAATACTAATTAAAGATGATGTCACTTCCTTCAAAGTTATATCAAATAGATTTGATTTATCCCAGTCACATTTACATAAATATTTACAACTTAGAAACTACATCAATCATTTTCATGAAAGAGAAGGAAACCAAGATCAGCAGATAAAAAACTATAACATGGACACAAAGAACACTCCAAACTATATAAAATACTATACTATATAATAAAATACTACAAGATAAAACAATAAGGACAAAGTGAGAACTATGCGTATATAAACGTGTATAAAGTGTTTGGAGGAGAACTCATGGAAAATATACACAAGATTATTTATTACACCAAAGTACAAACAAAATTCACAATATCCATTAAAACAGAGTGTTAATGCTAATCAGTCACATATTTTCTTTTTCTGCTCATCACTGAAAACATTCTGGCAACGTGTCATAACATCTATCCTGAACACATTAAACAGCACCTGAACCCAAATATATTATTTTAGGTTTATCACCACCTGAACTTACATCTATATATCTATATAGGATACTTAGAACTGCAGCTATGAAACTGATAACAAGGAACTGGCTGAAACCTTTATTTAATGTAAACAGTATGTTAGAAATGGAAAGAATAACTTATAGAACATTTGAAACGGAGACATAAATGGATTAAATATGTGGACCATAATTAAACAATACTGATGCTTTCAGCCCTGAAGAGTTAGAAGAGTTTATGTCCCCCCCCCCCCCCCCCCCCCCCCCCCTCCCCGTTAGGATTTCTGTAGTTGTGTCGCCAGCTGCTCTGGAAACATGTTTACTGAAACAACATTGATGTGTTGAATACTTATTTCCCTACTGTATATAAATACAGTATATACCAACCAGAATATGTCACATTATCTCCCTCAGAGTACATGAACTGTTTGACGGTCCACAACCACGAGGTTTTGTTGAACCTGATTGACCAGCGGCCCTCGGACACGCCCCTCATCACTCTGTCCAATCACCAGTCTTGTATGGATGACCCGCACATCTGGGGTAAGGACACACACGGTCTGACATCACACAGTTCATATGGAAACAGAAATAACGGGGTCTGTCTACGACAGGCGTCCTGAAGTTCAGGCAGCTGTGGAACTTCAACAAGATGCGCTGGTGAGTTTTGTCTTTCTATACCTGTTCTCTCACCTGTCAGTCAGGTACGTCTCTCTGTGTAATGTGTGAGTGTTTAGCTGTTCTCTCACCTGTCAGTCAGGTACATCTGTGTTTACCTGTAACTCTGCAGGACTCCAACAGCTTCTGACATCTGCTTCACCAAAGAGCTGCACTCCAGATTCTTCAGCCGGGGAAAGTGTGTTCCCGTCTGCAGAGGTGAACATCTGTTAGCATCATTTATCCAACCTGCTGGAAGAACATGATACATACACATCATACACATCATACACATCATACACATCATACACATACACATACACATCATACACATCATACACATCATATACATACACATCATACACATCATACACATCATACACATACACATCATACACATCATACACATACACATCATACACATCATACACATCATACACATACACATCATACACATCATACACATCATACACATACACATCATACACATCATACACATACACATACACATCATACACATCATACACATACACATACACATCATACACATCATACACATCATACACATCATACACATCATACACATACACATACACATCATACACATACACATACACATACACATCATACACATACACATACACATCATACACATCATACACATCATACACATACACATACACATCATACACATCATACACATCATACACATACACATCATACACATCATACACATCATACACATACACATACACATCATACACATCATACACATCATACACATACACATCATACACATCATACACATCATACACATCATACACATACACATACACATCATACACATCATACACATCATACACATCATACACATACACATCATACACATCATACACATCATACACATCATACACATCATACACATACACATCATACACATCATAAACATCATACACATCATACACATACACATCATACACATCATACACATCATACACATACACATCATACACATCATACACATACACATCATACACATCATACACATCATACACATCATACACATACACATCATACACATACACATCATACACATACACATCATACACATCATACACATACACATCATACACATCATACACATACACATCATACACATACACATCATACACATACACATCATACACATCATACACATACACATCATACACATCATACACATACACATCATACACATACACATCATACACATCATACACATACACATCATACACATCATACACATCATACACATCATACACATCATACACATACACATCATACACATACACATCATACACATCATGCACATCATACACATACACATCATACACATCATACACATGCACATCATGCACATCATACACATACACATCATACACATACACATCATACACATCATACACATCATACACATACACATCATACACATCATACACATCATACACATCATACACATCATACACATCATACACATACACATCATACACATCATACACATACACATCATACACATCATACACATACACATCATACACATCATACACATCATACACATACACATCATACACATACACATCATACACATCATACACATACACATTATACACATACACATCATACACATCATACACATACACATCATACACATACACATCATACACATCATACACATACACATTATACACACACACATCATACACATACACATCATACACATACACATCATAGACATCATGCACATCATACACATACACATCATACACATCATACACATCATACACATCATACACATCATAGACGTCATACACATCATACACATACACATCATACACATCATACACATCATACACATACACATCATACACATACACATCATACACATCATACACATCATACACATACACATCATACACATCATACACATACACATCATACACATACACATCATAGACGTCATACACATCATACACATACACATCATACACATCATACACATCATACACATACACATCATACACATACACATCATACACATCATACACATCATACACATACACATCATACACATCATACACATCATACACATCATACACATACACATCATACACATCATACACATCATACACATCATATACATACACATCATACACATCATACACATCATACACATCATATACATACACATCATACACATCATACACACACACATCATACACACACTCATCATACACATATACATCATACACATTATACACACACACACATCTTACATATCTTACATGATACTTACTGTTTGTGGGACATCACATGTTTTCTTCAGGTGATGGTGTTTACCAGAAAGGAATGGACTTCATTTTGGAGAGATTAAACAAAGGAGAGTGGGTGCACATCTTCCCAGAAGGTACGCTCACTGTGTGTCCTCTGTCTCTGTAGCATCTGTAGCTTTGTGTCTGTAGCGTCTGTAGCTCTGTGTCTGTAGCGTCTGTAGCTCTGTGTCTGTAGCGTCTGTAGCTCTGTGTCTGTAGCGTCTGTAGCTCTGTCTCTGTAGCATCTGTAGCTCTGTGTCTGTAGCGTCTGTAGCTCTGTGTCTGTAGCGTCTGTAGCTCTGTGTCTGTAGCATCTGTAGCTCTGTGTCTGTAGCGTCTGTAGTTCTGTGTCTGTAGCTCTGTCTCTGTAGCATCTGTAGCTTTGTGTCTGTAGCGTCTGTAGCTCTGTGTCTGTAGCGTCTGTAGCTCTGTGTCTGTAGCGTCTGTAGCGTCCTCTGTTCTTTGTGTCTGTAGCTCTGTATCTGTAGCGTTTGTAGCTCTGTGTCTGTAGCGTCTGTAGCTCTGTGTCTGTAGCGTCTGTAGCGTCCTCTGTTCTTTGTGTCTGTAGCTCTGTATCTGTAGCGTTTGTAGCTCTGTGTCTGTAGCGTCTGTAGCTCTGTGTCTGTAGCGTCCTCTGTTCTTTGTGTCTGTAGCTCTGTATCTGTAGCGTTTGTAGCTCTGTGTCTGTAGCGTCTGTAGCTCTGTCGCTGTAGCGTCTGTAGCGTCCTCTGTTCTTTGTGTCTGTAGCTCTGTGTCTGTAGCGTCTGTAGCGTCCTCTGTTCTTTGTGTCTGTAGCTCTGTGTCTGTAGCGTCTGTAGCGTCCTCTGTTCTTTGTGTCTGTAGCTCTGTATCTGTAGCGTTTGTAGCTCTGTGTCTGTAGCGTCTGTAGCTCTGTGTCTGTAGCGTCTGTAGCGTCCTCTGTTCTTTGTGTCTGTAGCTCTGTATCTGTAGCGTTTGTAGCTCTGTGTCTGTAGCGTCTGTAGCTCTGTCGCTGTAGCGTCTGTAGCGTCCTCTGTTCTTTGTGTCTGTAGCTCTGTGTCTGTAGCGTCTGTAGCGTCCTCTGTTCTTTGTGTCTGTAGCTCTGTGTCTGTAGCGTCTGTAGCGTCCTCTGTTCTTTGTGTCTGTAGCTCTGTATCTGTAGCGTTTGTAGTTCTGTGTCTGTAGTGTCTGTAGCGCCCTCTGTTCTCTGTGTCTATAGCGTCTGTAGCTCTGTCGCTGTAGTGTCTGTAGCGTCTGTAGCGTCTGTAGCTCTGTCGCTGTAGTGTCTGTAGCGTCTGTAGCGCCCTCTGTTCTCTTATCTGGAGCGTCTGTAGCTCTGTGTCTGTAGCGTCTGTAGCGCCCTTTGTTCTCTGTGTCTGTAGCGTCTGTAGCTCTGTCGCTGTAGTGTCTGTAGCGTCTGTAGCGCCCTCTGTTCTCTGTGTCTGTAGCTCTGTCGCTGTAGTGTCTGTAGCGTCTGTAGCGCCCTCTGTTCTCTGTGTCTGTAGCGTCTGTAGCGCCCTCTGTTCTCTTATCTGGAGCGTCTGTAGCTCTGTGTCTGTAGCGTCTGTAGCGCCCTTTGTTCTCTGTGTCTATAGCGTCTGTAGCTCTGTCGCTGTAGTGTCTGTAGCGTCCTCTGTTCTCTGTGTCTGTAGTGTCTGTAGCTCTGTGTCTGTAGTGTCTGTAGCGTCCTCTGTTCTCTGTGTCTGTAGTGTCTGTAGTGTCCTCTGTTCTCTGTGTCTGTAGCGTCTGTAGCTCTGTGTCTGTAGCGTCTGTAGCTCTGTGTCTGTAGTGCTGTGTCTGTAGTGTCTGTAGCGTCTGTAGCGCCCTCTGTTCTCTGTGTCTATAGCGTCTGTAGCTCTGTCGCTGTAGCGTCCTCTGTTCTCTGTGTCTGTAGTGTCTGTAGCGTCCTCTGTTCTCTGTCGCTGTAGTGTCTGTAGTGTCCTCTGTTCTCTGTGTCTGTAGCGTCTGTAGCTCTGTGTCTGTAGCGTCTGTAGCTCTGTGTCTGTAGTGTCTGTAGCGTCTGTTGCGTCAGTGGAATAAGCTCCTCTCTGCTTCCTCTAACAGGTAAAATCAACATGACTGAGGAGTTCCTGCGGCTGAAGTGGGGTCAGTACTGCAGCAGCTTCTGAGTGTAAACAGTTTGGAAACATGAATAAAGAGATTTTATTATATATAATTATTATTAATATTATTGTTGATTGTTTCCATAAGGAGGATAAAGTCGTGGCTTGTGTTTCAGGTGTGGGTCGGCTGATAGCAGAATGCTCCCTGAATCCCGTCATCCTGCCGCTGTGGCACGTTGGTGAGTCACGTTCACTGTTGTTGTGATCAGTTTAGTCTCTTTAGTAACGACGTGTTCGGGACTCTTTGGTCTGGAAGAGGACCAGTAACTCTGGGAACAGTCATGGAACAAAGCTTCAGTCAGTCTGTACTGATCAATACATGAATGAGTGATTATCGGATCCACGGCTGCTTCATATGTTATAATGTTGACTGACATGTCTTCAGTCGTGTAAACACGCTGCACATCTGTCTGCATCTGGCCGTGATGTGATTGGTTCAGATGTGTTTATGAATCCATATTCACCTTCACACAGATTGAACTGATATAATAATAAAACCGTTTGAGCTGACGACTCTGCTACATGTTACTGTATAGACACATTATTTATTAGCTTTAACTTAATACTTTTATATATTTTCATTACTTTTAGTCACGTGTGTAACAGATAAATACATGAAACTGTTTTATTCAGTTGATGATTGACACAATAAACCAGGACGAGTTAGAATAAACCAGGATAAATTAGAATAAACCAGGATAAATTAGAATAAACCAGGACAAGTTAGAATAAACCAGGATAAATTAGAATAAACCAGGACGAGTTAGAATAAACCAGGACAAGTTAGAATAAACCAGGATAAATTAGAATAAACCAGGACGAGTTAGAATAAACCAGGATAAATTAGAATAAACCAGGATAAATTAGAATAAATTAGAATAAACCAGGATAAATTAGAATAAACCAGGATAAATTAGAATAAACCAGGATAAATTAGAATAAACCAGGATAAATTAGAATAAACCAGGACGAGTTAGAATAAACCAGGATAAATTAGAATAAACCAGGATAAATTAGAATAAACCAGGATAAATTAGAATAAATTAGAATAAACCAGGATAAATTAGAATAAACCAGGATAAATGAGAATAAATTAGAATAAACCAGGATAAATTAGAATAAACCAGGATAAATTAGAATAAACCAGGATAAATGAGAATAAATTAGAATAAACCAGGATAAATTAGAATAAACCAGGATAAATTAGAATAAATTAGAATAAACCAGGATAAATTAGAATAAACCAGGATAAATGAGAATAAATTAGAATAAACCAGGATAAATTAGAATAAACCAGGATAAATTAGAATAAACCAGGATAAATGAGAATAAATTAGAATAAACCAGGATAAATTAGAATAAATTAGAATAAACCAGGATAAATTAGAATAAACCAGGATAAATTAGAATAAACCAGGACGAGTTAGAATAAACCAGGATAAATTAGAATAAACCAGGATAAATTAGAATAAATTAGAATAAACCAGGATAAATTAGAATAAACCAGGATAAATGAGAATAAATTAGAATAAACCAGGATAAATTAGAATAAACCAGGATAAATTAGAATAAACCAGGATAAATGAGAATAAATTAGAATAAACCAGGATAAATTAGAATAAACCAGGATAAATTAGAATAAACCAGGATAAATGAGAATAAATTAGAATAAACCAGGATAAATTAGAATAAATTAGAATAAACCAGGATAAATTAGAATAAACCAGGATAAATGAGAATAAATTAGAATAAACCAGGATAAATTAGAATAAACCAGGATAAATTAGAATAAACCAGGATAAATTAGAATAAACCAGGATAAATGAGAATAAATTAGAATAAACCAGGATAAATTAGAATAAACCAGGATAAATTAGAATAAACCAGGATAAATGAGAATAAATTAGAATAAACCAGGATAAATTAGAATAAACCAGGATAAATTAGAATAAACCAGGATAAGTTAGAATAAACCAGGATAAGTTAGAATAAACCAGGATAAATTAGAATAAACCAGGATAAGTTAGAATAAACCAGGATAAATTAGAATAAACCAGGATAAGTTAGAATAAACCAGGATAAATTAGAATAAACCAGGATAAATTAGAATAAACCAGGATAAATTAGAATAAACCAGGATAAGTTAGAATAAACCAGGATAAGTTAGAATAAACCAGGATAAATTAGAATAAACCAGGATAAGTTAGAATAAACCAGGATAAATTAGAATAAACCAGGATAAGTTAGAATAAACCAGGATAAATTAGAATAAACCAGGATAAATTAGAATAAACCAGGATAAATTAGAATAAACCAGGATAAATTAGAATAAATCCGTCTTTATTGTGTTGTCATGTTCTCGTCGTGTCATTATTCTCCATTAACATTACGAGGACGTCGGTATTATTCACATCTTGAGGAACTCTCTGAAGCAACAGATCATGATTTGACCTCCTCTTCTATGTTCTGCTGATGTGGAGCAACGTTCACATGTTCACACTGCTGCTGCTTTTAAAAACAATTCAACAAAGAGCAACAAGTTAAAAACTGTTCTTGTTCTCAGGTCTGAGCGACGTTCTGCCAAATGTGACGCCCTACATTCCTCGGACTGGAAAGGTAGAAACACCCGACATGTAACCCTCCCACATTCACTCACACACATATACACATATATCTACATGTGTATCTATAGATATATATGTATATATACACATATATATCTATATGTATCTATAGATATACACATATATATCTATAGATACATATAGATATATATGTGTATATATAAGTGTTGACGGTGCTCTGTGTCTGTCGTGTCTGGATGTTTTTGCAGAGAATCACCGTCCTCGTGGGGAAACCGTTCAGTGTGAAAGATCTCGTTGATTCCCTCCGAGCTGAAAACAAGAGTCAGGTGAGAACACGACGAGTCTCACTGGTTCACTCTGAATCTGCACCAGTGCAGTCAGTGTGTTTAAGCACAATAGTGACATCACTATATTTCACCATATATACATATATATATATATATATATATATATATATATATATATATATATATATATATGTATGTATACACAGATCAACAGATGAAATGTAAACACTGTTTTCACGTGTTTGTGTTTAATTTCACTTGTTGAATAAAGATCAGCTGATGTTTTCTGTAGAGCTGAAGTGATTGGACGATAAATTGATCAGTCGAACAGAAAATTAATCAGCAACTATTTTGATCATTGATTAAGTCGATCAGTTCAGACGGTCACTGGTGATGTTTTCTGTCTTCAGTGATTGTTTATTGATTATCTTTGATCTGTTAATCATTAGTTCTGGTTTTATGATTCTTTATGGAACATTTTCTCTTATGTGACGAAATGTGAAATTAAACTATTACTATTATTATTATTATTATAACCTGTGATGGAGTTTTAATAGTGCTTTTGTTGCAACTAGAGATTATTTTTCATTATCGATTAGTGATCGATTATCTTCTCTTCTTGTCAGAGCTCGATGTGACGTCTTCAGATTCTCCTTCTGTCCAATCAAAACTCAAAGATATTCAGATACAGCAGCAGAATAATGTTCAACACTCAGTAAACATGTTTCCAGTGCAGGAGACACTGAATGCACTGAACTGTTGTATTGATCCTGTAGCTGTGTTGTCTTATTGACTTCATACTAATATCAGGTTTTAGTGCTGTTGGGATCTTTTATTGAATTAATTATCTGTCAGCTGACTGGTGGACGAACAGTTTTGGGCAGCAGGACTGTTGGTGTGTTTGGAGAATAAAAGTTGTTTAACGTGTCCTTTCAGCTGGAGATGAGGAAGACTCTGACTGACTTCATCCAGGAGGAGTTTCGGAGCCTGAAGACTCAGGCCGAAGTCCTCCACGGACAGATACAGACCAGATCCTGAACCTCAGCCGTCCCCCTTCTGCCTGCCTGTTTGTTTATCCTGAACTGAGACCGGAACCAGCAGGACTTCCTGTCACCAGACCTCCACGCCGAGAGGCCGCCGCCGCCTCGTCTCAAGCTGCAGAGCGTTTTTAAGCTGTCGGGATCATAATCAGAGAAAACTGATGGTCATAAAAAGACGTTTTTGTACATTTTGATGTGATTCAGTTGAAAAACAGACGTCATGTTTTTATAGAATTTGGTAAACTGAGTTTCTGTGGGTCCGCCGCCACCGCCAGCAGGAGCAGCAGTTCAGAGAACAGATGCATGATGGGTGATGGAGTTATGACCTCTGTGATCCAGAACAGTGAACCATCTTTAATGTGTCCACTGTGGACATGAGATGTCTTCATGTTTTCATAGTTCAACTGCTCAGCTGTGTTCCTGCTGCTACCGTCATCCCAGCCGGTATCCATGGAAACACGTCAGGAAGTGATGTCCTTCATGTCTGACGCAGGAGACCAGAGTTCACGTCCCATCACACACCTCAACACAACCTTCCCTTCACCTGAACCAACTGTTTTTATCTGTGTAACCCTAGTTTCCATAGCAACAGTCTTTCCCCAACAGTAAAGGATCACTCAACAACATGTCAACAACATGTCAACAACATGTCAACAACATGTCAACAACATGTCAACAAATCCAAACCAACAGTGAACTGATCTACTGACCAGTATCGTGTTTGTATCAAAGCTGATATATCTGATTAAACCACCGCTGCTCTGGGTCACATGATCCTTCATCATGAAGAGTTTGGTTAGAAACTAATAACAGCATCATGTTTTCAGTCTCCAGAGAGTAGTTCTGTGTACGGCAGACGCTACTGAGCATGTGCAGGAACGCTGTTCTGTTTACAGATAAACAACCTCTGACTTTGTTCTACATTATAAATAACTTCAGTATTGAATCAGATATATCAGCTTCGATACACACATGATACTTGTTAGTAGATCATTGTTGGTTGAACATCACTAGAATGATCAGTTAACATCCATATTCACAGTTCATGAAGGAAGGGAGGATTTTAAAGCTGTTGGCGTTGGACGTAAAACGTTGTTCAGTGTAATCTGGAGTTTTTCAGGATGGTCCAGGACGGATGTTCTCGTGTGGCCGTCAGGTTGCATCAACCTGTGACTGTAACTTTAAAAGCTGCTGTTTGTTGAGTTACTAAACATTAGTAAGCAGTTTGCTCCTCTGCGTGCACACATGGAGCCATATAGATTCATAATTAGTAATCTAATGAAGAAGTTAATCAGGATTAATCATATACTGCACGGTTCCAGCATAATATGGACTCAATGATCGTTAGAATATTATTTCTTTATTGAACCATTTCTATGTTTTCTCCTTTTATTCTGTTCTTGCAGCTTGAAATCTGCTCCTCAGATTCTCCATCACATCACGATGTGCCGCCTCTGTCATCTCATTCACATCATTTCTGTAGAGATTTATTCTCTTTGGTTCTCTGCCTCTGAACGCTTCCCGATCAGATGTATCGATGTTTTATCACAGAGATCGATGGCTTTATGAAGGGAGGAAAGGCCACGTCTGACTGATCTGTGGTTATTTTATAAAGGCCTCACCTTCCTCTGGTGCCGCTCTGTCCCACTTTCTGTGAATGCCAATAAAGTTTTGGACTTGTGTGTCGTGTTTGAACCTCTGAACTGCTCAGCTGATCCAAACATGTTGAAGAAGCAACAGACGGAAACTCGCTGCAGGTCGTCAGTTTATTAATGAACGAGACTAAAATCACACTGATTAGGAGAGACGGCATACATCCCACTCTGGATGGAGCTGCTCTCATATCTAGAAATATGGCTGAGTTTATTAGTAAACCAAAACCATGACAACCCAGAGCTGAGACCAGGAGGCAGAGCTGCAGTCCTACACGCTTCTCTGTGCTTCCATTAGAGCAGTTACCCACCCAAAACCACATAGAGACTGCATCTGTCCCCAAAACCACATAGAGACCGCGTCTGTCCCCAAAACCACATAGAGACCGTGTCTGTCCCCAAAACCACATAGAGACTGTGTCTGTCCCCCAAAACCACATAGGGACTGTGTCTGTCCCCAAAACCACATAGAGACCGCGTCTGTCCCCAAAACCACATAGAGACCACGTCTGTCCCCCGACCACTTAAATCAATTAAATCCAAAGTAAACAAAAGAAGAGTCATTCATGAAAATCTAGTAAAAATTAAAACCACTACTGCAATAGTACAACAAAATAAGATAATTAAATGTGGACTCTTGAACATTAGATCTCTGTCATCTGAAGCAGTATTAGTAAACGATCTAATCTCAGATCATCATATTGATTGATTGTCTTACTGAAACCTGGCTGTGTCATGAAGAACATGTCAGTCTAAATGAATCCAGTCCTCCCAGTCATATTAATACTCACATTCCTCCAGACACTGGCCGAGGAGGAGGAGTCACAGCCTCATTATCAACTCTAGACCTGAACTTCATTATAACTCATTAGAAAGTCTTGTTCTTAGTCTCTCAGCCAACCTGGAAAACTTTACAGCCAGTTCTATGTGTTATAGTGAACCGTCCTCCTGGTCCGTACTCTGAACTCTTATCTGAATTCTCAGAGTTTTTGTCGTATTTAGTCCTTAGTACAGATAAAGTAATTATAGTAGGTGATTTAATATTCATGTGGACGTTGATAGTGACAGTCTCAGCACTGCATTTATCTCATTATTAGACTCAACTGGCTTCTCTCAGTGTGTAAATAATCCCACTCACTGTCTGAACCACACCCTCCACCTTGTTCTAACTTATGGGATTGAAATTGAACATTTAATAATTTTTCCACAAAATCCTATTTTATCATATAATTTTTTAATAACTTTTGAATTCCTATTACTGGATTACACACCATTAGACAAAAATGTCCTCACTAGATGTCTCTCTGATAGTGTTGTAGATAAATTTAAGGAAGCAGTTCCATCAGTACTGAATTCACTGCCATGTCTCAATACTACAGAGGACTCTTATGTTAACTTTAGTTCCTCCCAAACTGATCATCTTATTGATAGTGCTGCAGGCTCATTACGAATAACACTTGATAGAAAAATTCATGTATTAGTTAAGTAGATATGGTCATATGTATGTATGTATTTGGCGGCAGGGCCTTGAGGGGAACACTATAATAGACATAATAGACAGACATCATGGTCATGTGAAAGTGAGAGCTCTGTAAAGTTTTGTCTGGGGCTGTTAGAAGGAATCTGTAAACAACTAGAGGTGCCTCCCAGGGCATCAAGGCCGTCAATATATACTAGTGTCTTTCCTTTGTCTTGTCAGAATTCTCCACGGAGACTCTGCGTACTCTCCGTGTCTACAACATATGTTTGGTTTGAATTAAAGAGACGCTTGACTTCAACCAACCTCAGTCTATTTGGTAATTTTTACCTATCAACACTCGACTCCATCGCCCCCTTAAAAAGGAAGATAATAAAACGTAAGAGGTTAGCTCCATGGTTTAACTCCCAAACCTGCAAATTAAAGCAAACATCGCGAAAATTGGAAAGGATTTGGCGTTCCACCAAAGTAGAAGAATCTCGCTTAGTCTGGCAAGATAGTGTTAAAACATATAGGAAGGCCCTCTGTAATGCCAGAGCCGCCTATTACTCAGCATTAATAGAAGAGAATAAAAACTGCCCTAGGTTCCTTTTCAGCACTTTGGCTGACAAAGAGTCATAACTCTATTGATCCATGTATTCCTATAGCTCTCAGTAGTAACGACTTTATGAGCTTCTTTAATGATAAAATTCTAACTATTAGAGACAAAATTAACCACCTCCTGGCCTCAACAGGCACCGTTCTCTCCCCAAACACAGGAACCTTGGTAACAGCTGTAAATCCTGACATATATTTGGACTGTTTTTCTCTAGTAGACTTGTCTGAACTAACTTCAATGATTTGTTCAGCTAAACCATCAACCTGTCTCTTAGATCCCAACTAGGCTGCTTAAGGAAGTCTTACCCTTAGTGAGCACTTCTTTACTAGATATGATCAATCTGTCTTTAGTAACAGGCTATGTACCACAGTCCTTTAAAGTAGCTGTAATTAAACCTCTTCTTAAGAAGCCTACTCTTGATTCAGGTGTTTTAGCCAATTATAGACCTATATCTAACCTTCCATTTCTCTCTAAGATCCTTGAGAAAGCAGTCTCTAATCAGTTATGTGACTTTCTACATAACAATAGTTTATTTGAGGATTTTCAGTCAGGATTTAGAGCGCATCATAGCACAGAGACAGCACTGGTGAAAGTCACTAATGACCTCCTAACTGCATCAGACAAAGGATTTGTCTCTATACTTGTCCTGTTAGATCTTAGTGCTGCATTCGACACAACTGACCATCAAATCCTTTTGCAGAGACTGGAACATTTAATTGGCATTAAAGGAACTGCATTAATCTGGTTTAAGTCCTATTTATCAGACCGATTTCAGTTTGTACATGTTAATGATGAATCCTCCATGAAGGCAAAAGTTAGACACGGAGTTCCACAAGGTTCTGTACTTGGACCAATTCTATTCACCTTGTATATGCTTCCTTTAGGTAATATTATTAGGAAACACTCCATAAATGTTCATTGTTATGCAGATGATACCCAATTATATTTATCAATGAAGCCTGATGAAACCAATCAGTTAAACAAACTCCAAGCATGCCTTAACGACATAAAGACCTGGATGACCTGCAATTTTCTGCTACTAAACTCAGATAAAACTGAAGTTATTGTGTTTGGCCCTAAACACCTTAGAAACACATTATCTAATGATAAAGCTACTCTGGATGGCATTACCCTGGCCTCCAGCACCACCGTAAGGAATCTGGGAGTTATCTTTGATCAGGATATGTCCTTTAACTCCCACATAAATCACATCTCAAGGACTGCCTTTTTTCACTTACGTAATATCACAAAAATCACATCCTGTCCCTAAAAGATGCAGAAAAACTAGTTCACACATTTGTTACTTCTAGGCTGGATTATTGCAATTCCTTATTATCAGGCTGCCCTAACAAGTCTCTAAAGACTCTCCAGCTGGTCCAGAATGCAGCTGCACGTGTTCTGACTAAAACTAGAAAAAGAGACCACATTTCTCCCATTTTAGCTTCACTACATTGGCTTCCTGTAAAATCTAGAATAGAATTTAAAATCCTTCTCCTAACTTACAAAGCCCTTAATGGTCAGGCACCATCATATCTTGAAGAGCTCATAATACCGTATTATCCCACTAGAACACTGCGCTCCCAGTATGCAGCTTACTGGTGGTCCCTACAGTCTTTAAAAGTAGAATGGGAGGCAGAGCCTTCAGCTATCAGGCTCCTCTCCTGTGGAACCATCTTCCAGATTGGGTCCGGGGTGCAGACACCCTCTCTATGTTTAAGAGTAGGCTTAAAACTTTCCTTTTTGATAAAGCTTATAGTTAGGGCTGACCAGGCTCGCCTTGGATCAGCCCTTAGTTATGCTGCTATAGGCCTAGACTGCTGGGGGACTTCCCATGATGCACTGAGCTCCTCTCTCCTCCTCCTCCTCTCCATCTGTATGCATTCATGTAACATCAATGCATGTCACTAACTTTGCTTCTTCCCCGGAGTTTTTTGTGCTTTCTCATCTCACAGGAAAACCTGAGTCCTGGGCCGAACCTTCACGGTCCTTCACAGTCCTGATGGCATCCTTCCCTGGCTGTTGCTGCTCGTGCTTGCTGTTGTTGTTGTTATGATTGTTGTTATTCTGTCCCCCCTCCCCCTTTCCCTCTCTCTTTCTCTCTCTCAACCCAACCGGTCAAAGCAGATGGCCGCCCACCAAGAGCCGGGGTCTGCTTGAGGTTTCTACCCGTTAAAGGGGAGTTTTTCCTTACCGCTGTCGCCAAGTGCTGCTCATGGGGGAATTGTTGGGTCTCTGTAAATTAAAGAGTTCGGTCTTGACCTGCTCTATGTGAAAAGTGCCTTGAGATGACTTCTGTTGTGATATGGCGCTATATAAATAAAGATTGATTGATTGATTGATTGATGAAGGCGTCGCTATTAATTATACTAAAGTACTAAAGTACTTTTATTGTGTATTGCAGTACAGAGAACAAGATAAATGAATTGAACTAAACTACCAAATAAATATTTGTTTTTAACACTTACTTGTCTTGAAGGCTGTTACACATGAAGTATTCAGATTATTATTATTATTATTATTATTATTATTATTATTAATATTATTATTACCATATTATAGAAACATGACATCCTGTATTAAAAGTACATAGCATCAAAATGTAGGCCTACTTATAGTGAAGTATCAAGAGTGATATATGACTGAATTATTATTGTTATTGATGCATTAAAGTTTCATACTGAACAATTAGTTTCAGAATTGAATTTAAGATCCTAATTACATTATTTATTATTTCAATTAAATAATCTGCTAAAGACCAATCAGCTGTGTGACACTGAGTCTAAACTCCGTCTCTGGTCTCATTAGCATTAGCATTAGCATTAGCATTAGCATAGTCCTGCTTTTAATTTGACATGTTTATATTATTAATTTCTAAGTGACAGTGTGTGTGTGATGTGCTGTTGTGTGTAGTTTTGTATTTTGTATTTTGTGTGTTCTGTGTGTTTTTTGCTTTGTGCTGCTTGTTGTTGTGCTGTTGTATGTTTGGATTGTAAATTAGCTTTGAGCTAACAGCAGAACATCCTTACTGTTAAAAACTGTCCCCATAAATAAATACAGTCAATATATGTAAAACACTTCATGGCCCCAGATTACATCTGCTCTCCCCTTATCAATCATTACATTACGTCATCAATCATTAATCCATGGATGTATTATCTGTTATCAAGGATGACATCATCAACCGTGAAAGATGACATCATCAACCGTGGATGTGTTATCCGTGCTGCTGAGGCTGAGGGGGTTTAGGAGGTTTAGGAGGGTTCGAGGTTTAGGAGGGTTGGAGGTTTAGGAGGTTTAGGAGGTTTAGAGAACCTGCAGAGAATCTCAGACTTGCTAATTCAGTTTCTTCTTTTAAGTCGCGTTTAAAAACTTTTATCAAAAGCTTTCTAATAATCTTTATTTACTGATTAATTTGATTATTTATAGTCATTTATTTTATATTTGTTTTAATGATATACATGTGGGAAAGTGTGTATTTCTGCTGAGAACCGCGCGCGTCACACGGAGAAAACCTGGAATCTCTAGATGAAGCGACGCACGCGCGCTGCTCGCGCATGCAGCGCGTCCCGGACGTCAGCAGAAATACACCGGGAACCGGGTGGACAGACCGGGCTGCCGGCGGCGGGGACCGGGCTGCGGGCGGCGGAGACCGGGCTGCCGGCGGCGGGGACCGGGCTGCCGGCGGCGGGGACCGGGCTGCGGGTGGGTCAGGGTTAGACAGACGCGCTTCCCGCGTGGACGCTGCGAGCGTGCGGGACGCAGCAGTTCAACGACGCACGCGCACCGCTGAGGTTCGCGCATCCAGTGCGTCAGTGACGTCCGCCGCAGAGGAGCATCTTCTTCATCCACCGTCACGTGACTGACGTCACTGTCAGATCTGGTGAAGATGGCGGCTGCAGGGACTCTCCGTCTCGGCTCCTCCGCGGCTCTGTCGCTGTTTGTCGGCCTGCTGGTCTCTCTGAAGCCGGGACTCTGCGAGGACCAGGTCCCGCTGCTCCTGTGGACCAGCGAGGGGTGAGATTCTGACGGATAGCTGACGGTTATTTGACGTCGTGTAACGGTCGTGTAACGGTCGTGTAACGGTGAGCTGGATGTTATCGGGACGTCACGCGGCCTCTATAGTTCTCCGTTAGATAATCAATAAAATACTGACTGGATTGTGTTTCGTTTAAGCGCGTGAATAATTAAAGTAACGAAAGGTGAGACAGTAATCCTCATGACGTCAGGTGTCCTCCAGCAGGCCCGTTATCAATACACAGGATCGATGATCGATAGTGATGATCCACATCACAGCTGCTGGATGAACGTCTGTACTTTACTCTCTGTGTCTGTGAAATATAACAATAATTACATCATGTTAATAAACTACCATCACTGCTGATGGAGATCAATAATTACATCATGTTAATAAACTACCATCACTGCTGATGGAGATCAATAATTACATCATGTTAATAAACTACTATCACTGCTGATGGAGATCAATAATTACATCATGTTAATAAACTACTATCACTGCTGATGGAGATCAATATGATCAGCTTTATGTGTAATAATGAAGAGCAGCTGCATCATCATCAGTTCATGCAGGACAGCATGTGTGTATATATGTATAATATATAATATATACACACATTTCTGTCCAGTCAGATATAATTGAGTCTATATTGAACCTTTACTGTTGGTGCTCTGGATCAATAGTTTATCATATTTAAAATATAAATCTATTCTAATCCAGTTCTTCAGTCAGATGAAGATAAACGCTGACGTTCCCTGCGGCGTCATTCTGACTGTTTCACTGCTGTTGATTGTGAATATTATCTTCCTGCTTCACTCTCGTCTGTGTTTGAACTGATCATGTGACTTGTTGTTCAGGACGTTTCTGCCCAGCCAGTCTCCTCCGTCGGCCGGTCACATCGTCGGGCAGCAGCAGCTGGCTGCTTACCTGGAGAAAGCTCTGAATGTGGGTCCACGAAACATCGTGCTGTTTCTCCAGGACAAGGTAACACATCCCTACCCCGAACCCTGACCCGAACCCGAACCCGAACCCTGACCCGAACCCTGACCCGAACCCGAACCCGAACCCTGACCCCGAACCCTGACCCTGACCCTGACCCTGACCCGAACCCCAACCCCGAACCCCAACCCCAACCCCGAACCCGAACCCTGACCCGAACCCTGACCCGAACCCTGACCCGACCCCTGAGGACAAACATGTTTGATTCTGCAGCAGATTTTCTCAAAAATCGTGACACAATTTGCAGAGTTTCATTCATAAAGATTCATTTATTATCATTTTGCAACATGAGATTAGAAGGAAATGCAGTGATGTAGTTGGTAATCCCTTAATGCTACTCATACAAACAGGAAGTATATAAACTAATAAATAAATCTATTTTCATGTTGTAGTGCAGTTATATGTATATATGTATATATATGTGCAGTGCAGACGACAGCGTGTCAGTTAATAACTGACAGCAGCAGGTCTTCTGCAGACCGACTGGACTTTACAGCCGACTGTTTGTTGAGGATGTCAGAACGAGTTCAACTCGTCTGCCAACGTGGCCTCAAACATTACGGGGACAGTCCTGCAGTAGTCTGTGATGTTCTGGATCAGCTGCCACATCTCTCTGGTCCCGTCTCTGCTGACGTCTCTGCTGACGTCTCCGCTTTGCCTCCTGGATGCTTTCAGTCTTATTCTGGTGGTGTTTCATCATCACCTGAGTGAAAGGCAGAGCCCTCACCTGTCTGTTCATCATCATCACATCTGTTGATGTGTTTTCCTCCAGGTTGATGTGTTTTCCTCCAGGTTGATGTATGTTCCTCCAGGTTGATGTGTTTTCCTCCAGGTTGATGTGTTTTCCTCCAGGTTGATGTGTTTTCCTCCAGGTTGATGTGGTTCTCCTGGTTGATGTGGTTCTCCTGGTGGCAGCATCTCAAACCGTCCTGCAGAGCTGCTGCAGCTTCATCTGTTCACTGGTTTGACTCTTTTTATGTAGCTGCCAGTAATGTTGCTATAAACATGGTCCAGGTTTTACTTCCTCTGGTGGGGATGCATACGACTACTGCACGTAGTCGTAGTGATGTCGCCATGGTAACTGTCCTCAGAGTTATAAACTGCTGTGCAAGTAAAAGACAGATGTCTTCAAAGGTCATCAGAGTCCAAACTGTCTGCTCACTGTAACAGAGTGTTTGTCTTTGTCTCCACACCAGATGAGCATCGAGGACTTCACCATGTATGGAGGAGCGTTTGGAAACAAGCAGGACAGCGCTTTCCCCAACCTGGAGGTAAGATTTATTACTCTCAGTGTTTCCTGGTAGTTCTCTCGTTAGAGTCCCCTTCCTGTCAGAAACATGTCTCTTCTTGTCATTCATTCATCTCTCCTGTGCCTCAGAGCGCTCTGATGTCCTCGTCCTCTCCTCTGGTGTTACCTGCTGTGTCCTGGCCGGCCTCCAACGCAGTGATTGGCCAGCTGCAGGACCAATTGGAAACCTCCCCTCTGTACATGGACCCTGAGACACTGAGCCAGCTGAGACTCAACGCCTCCTCACCTGCCCTGCTGGTGTTCAGGCTGCCGTACGGCATCGGGTACGTCCACCGGACACACCTGTCAATCAGAGTCAGCCAATCAGAACTGAGTACTGATGGTGATGCCAGTATCATGGTTTAACCATCACAACATTCAGGTCTTTCCCAGTACAGAGCCCAGCACATTAAAGCCCAGCACGCTAAAGCCCGGCACGCTAAAGCCCGGCACGCTAAAGCCCAGCACGTCAAAGCCCGGCACGTCAAAGCCCAGCACGTCAAAGCCCAGCACGCTAAAGCCCAGCACGCTAAAGCCCGGCACGCTAAAGCCCGGCACGCTAAAGCCCGGCACGCTAAAGCCCGGCACGCTAAAGCCCAGCACGTCAAAGCCCAGCACGTCAAAGCCCGGCACGCTAAAGCCCGGCACGCTAAAGCCCGGCACGTCAAAGCCCAGCACGTCAAAGCCCGGCACGCTAAAGCCCGGCACGTCAAAGCCCGGCACGTCAAAGCCCAGCACGCTAAAGCCCGGCATGCTAAAGCCCGGCACGCTAAAGCCCGGCACGTCAAAGCCCGGCACGCTAAAGCCCGGCACGTTAAAGCCCGGCACGTTAAAGCCCGGCACGCTAAAGCCCGGCACGCTAAAGCCCGGCACGTCAAAGCCCGGCACGCTAAAGCCCGGCACGTTAAAGCCCGGCACGCTAAAGCCCGGCACGCTAAAGCCCGGCACGCTAAAGCCCGGCATGTCAAAGCCCGGCACGCTAAAGCCCGGCACGCTAAAGCCCGGCACGTCAAAGCCCGGCACGCTAAAGCCCGGCACGCTAAAGCCCGGCACGTCAAAGCCCAGCACGCTAAAGCCCGGCACGCTAAAGCCCGGCACGCTAAAGCCCGGCACGCTAAAGCCCAGCATATCAAAGCCCGGCACGCTAAAGCCCGGCACGTTAAAGCCCGGCACGCTAAAGCCCGGCACGCTAAAGCCCGGCACGCTAAAGCCCGGCACGTTAAAGCCCGGCACGCTAAAGCCCGGCACGTTAAAGCCCGGCACACTAAAGCCCGGCACGCTAAAGCCCGGCACGTTAAAGCCCGGCACGCTAAAGCCCGGCACGCTAAAGCCCGGCATATCAAAGCCCGGCACGCTAAAGCCCGGCACGCTAAAGCCCGGCACGTTAAAGCCCGGCACGTTAAAGCCCGGCACGCTAAAGCCCGGCACGTTAAAGCCCGGCACGCTAAAGCCCGGCATATCAAAGCCCAGCACGCTAAAGCCCGGCACGCTAAAGCCCGGCACGCTAAAGCCCGGCATATCAAAGCCCAGCACGCTAAAGCCCGGCACGCTAAAGCCCGGCATATCAAAGCCCAGCACGCTAAAGCCCGGCACGCTAAAGCCCGGCATATCAAAGCCCGGCACGCTAAAGCCCGGCACGCTAAAGCCCGGCACGTTAAAGCCCGGCACGTTAAAGCCCGGCACGCTAAAGCCCAGCATGTCAAAGCCCAGCATGTCAAAGCTCGGTAGGAGTCAAAAGACATATTCTGCACATTTCCACGTCTATATTTATATTCTGGGGCTTTACTGGAATATCTTTTATATCTTATTGATCTTCTACTGGTCCTTTATGCAGCCCCTCAGTTCAGCCTCTGTCTCTAACAGGCCGTTTTAGCTCCTGTCTCTTTAAGCCCCGCCTCCTGATGAGCCCGCTCTGTTCTGATTGGTCAGCTTCAGGAAGCTTCCTCGTAAACAAACTATAGTAACAGGATTTCACTTCTCCTTCTTTCCTCCAGATGTGATGGTGTATGATTGTGAAACAGGATTTAAATCTGTTCTGTGGCATTAAAAAGGTTTTTGAAGTCTGACTCTCGTCTCTTTGACTCTTTCAGGGCTGATCTGATGTCTGCTAAAGAGATTCTCAGTGGAAACGGTGAGTCTGACATAAAGCTGCTGACGGCTGTAATGTTGTCAAGTCACTTTTATTTGTTGAACCCACAAACTGCCTCAAAGGCTTTAAAGTCTGTACAGAGAGACAACATCTGTCCTCAGACCCTTAAAACTCCATAAAAACCCTTTAACAGCGGAGGATCCGTCTGCTGGGACGGACAGATGTGATACAGATGTTGTGTTACACAATAGAGCACTAATTACTAATCATAATGGATTTATAATATATATGAAGAATGTGGTGAAGAGGATCCATTAATGAACATATTGATTTCCAGATGAGGTGATTGGTCAGGTGATGAGCATCATGAAGACTCAATCTGTTCCCTACACGGCCATTTATACGGCGCTGCAGCCGTCACAGGTCAGAGGTCACTCTGTTTACATGTGTGTGTGTGTGTGTGTGTGTGTGTGTGTGTGTGTGTGTGTGTTCACTCTGTTTATGTGTGTGTGTGTGTGTGTTCACTCTGTTTATGTGTGTGTGTGTGTGTATGTGTGTTCACTCTGTTTATATGTGTGTGTGTGTGTGTGTGTTCACTCTTTATGTGTGTGTGTGTGTGTGTTCACTCTGTTTACATGTGTGTGTGTTTTCACTCTTTATGTGTGTGTGTGTGTGTGTTCACTCTGTTTATATGTGTGTGTGTGTGTGTGTGTTCACTCTTTGTGTGTGTGTGTGTGTGTGTGTGTGTTCACTCTGTTTATATGTGTGTGTGTGTGTGTGTGTTCACTCTTTATGTGTGTGTGTGTGTGTGTGTTCACTCTGTTTATGTGTGTGTGTGTGTGTGTGTGTGTGTGTGTGTGTTCACTCTTTATGTGTGTGTGTGTGTGTGTGTGTGTGTGTGTTCACTCTGTTTACATGTGTGTGTGTGTTCACTCTGTTTATGTGTGTGTGTGTGTGTGTGTGTGTGTGTTCACTCTTTATGTGTGTGTGTGTGTGTGTGTGTGTGTGTGTGTGTTCACTCTGTTTATATGTGTGTGTGTGTGTGTGTGTGTGTTCACTCTTTATGTGTGTGTGTGTGTTCACTCTTTATGTGTGTGTGTGTGTGTGTGTTCACTCTTTATGTGTGTGTGTGTGTGTGTTCACTCTTTATGTGTGTGTGTGTGTGTGTGTTCACTCTGTTTATATGTGTGTGTGTGTGTGTGTGTGTGTTCACTCTTTATGTGTGTGTGTGTGTGTGTGTTCACTCTGTTTATGTGTGTGTGTGTGTGTGTGTGTGTGTGTTCACTCTGTTTATGTGTGTGTGTGTGTGTGTGTGTTCACTCTTTATGTGTGTGTGTGAGTTCACTCTGCTTGTGTGTGTGTGTGTGTGTGTGTGTGTGTTCACTCTGCTGGTGTGTGTGTGTGTGTGTGTGTGTGTGTGTGTGTGTGTTCACTCTGCTTGTGTGTGTGTGTGTGTGTGTGTGTGTGTGTGTGTGTTCACTCTGCTGGTGTGTGTGTGTGTGTGTGTTCACTCTTTATGTGTGTGTGTGTTCACTCTGCTGGTGTGTGTGTGTGTGTGTGTGTGTGTTCACTCTTTATGTGTGTGTGTGTGTGTGTGTGTGTGTGTGTGTGTGTGTGTGTGTTCACTCTTTATGTGTGTGTGTGTGTGTGTGTGTTCACTCTTTATGTGTGTGTGTGTGTGTGTGTGTGTGTGTGTGTGTTCACTCTGCTCGTGTGTGTGTTGCCAGGAGGCGGCGTCTCTGTCGGTGGAGGCGGGGCTTGGAGGAGGCCGCTCTCTCTTGCAGGCCAGAGGTGGTTACCGTGAGCGTGAGCGTGAGCGTGAGCGGCAGCGGCGGATCAAGGAGAAGGCTGAGATCTACGGTCCAGTGGAGTTTAAGGTTCAGTGACTCGGTGACATCATCGTAGTGCGTCGCCATGACACACGTTTCTTCTTGTCAATAAATCTCATGTTTGGATCAATGAACTGATCTACTGATCAGTATCGTGTTTGTATCAATATGTCTGATTAAAACATCGCTGCTCTGGGTCACATGATCCTTCATCATGAAACTAATAACAGCATCATGTTTTCAGTCTCCAGAGAGCAGTTCTGTGTACGGCAGACGCTACTGAGCATGTGCAGAAACGCTGTTCTGTTTACAGATAAACAACCTCTGACTTTTATATTATATATTAAATTTATCAAAGACAGAAAGTCCAAAACTCTGCAAACAACACAGAAACTACAGAAACTACAGAAACTCAGCAGCCGGATCCTTTAAATATGCAGCAGCACATCCAGTAACTAGAGCGACACGTCTGATACGAGTGTGACATCACAAGGGTGGTCACATGATTTATGGTGCCGCGAGGCATCAAAACATGTTGCTGCAGTATTTTCACTTTAAGGTGGATTCTGTTAGTTTAATGACGGAGCTGCAGTTTAAATAATAATGTTCATCAAACGCAGAACCAGCAGCTGTCAGTGATGACATCATAAACACTCACAGCACCACATGTGGTTCATCCGCCGCTGAAAATAGTCCCGACAAACTGTTTCCTGCTGTATGAGGAACGGTGAGCAGCTGTTTCAGGAAGTGAAAGCGTGTGTTTTATATTTGTGTCTTCAGGAGGAACCAATGAGCTCGCAGCTGAGAGACGTCAGGAAGTATTTACCAGACGGACCAACATGTTGTTGCTTTTGGTCTTTATGTGATTTATTGACAATAAGAAAAAGAATAAAACAAAATAAAAGCAGATTGATTCTTTCTCTCTGCAGGAAGGAGAGGAAACCTGCATCCTGCTGTGGGCTAAAGGTCTGTCAGTCAGCATCCTGCGGAGCGGCCGCTGGGAGGACCACGACCTCACGCCGTCCACCTTCGGCGAGGGCGTGAGCCCCAAACTCCACGGATCCAGCTGCGATAAGACCAGAGCCAAGTAGGTCCTTCTTCTGACGGGCTTAAAGTCCAGTCAAATGGATTTATTAACCAGATTAACCATATTAACCAGATTAACCAGATTAACCATATTAACCATATTAACCAGATCAACCATATTAACCATATTAACCATATTAACCAGATTAACTCTATTAACCAGATTAACCATATTAACCAGATTAACCATATTAACCATATTAACCATATTAACCAGATTAACCAGATTAACCATATTAACCATATTAACCAGATCAACCATATTAACTCTATTAACCATATTAACCATATTAACCAGATTAACTCTATTAACCAGATTAACCATATTAACCAGATTAACCATATTAACCATATTAACCATATTAACCATATTAACCAGATTAACCATATTAACTCTATTAACCAGATTAACCATATTAACTCTATTAACCAGATTAACCAGATTAACTCTATTAACCAGATTAACCATATTAACCATATTAACCAGATTAACTCTATTAACCAGATTAACCATATTAACCAGATTAACCATATTAACCATATTAACCATATTAACCAGATTAACCATATTAACTCTATTAACCAGATTAACCAGATTAACCATATTAACCAGATTAACCATATTAACCATATTAACCAGATTAACCATATTAACTCTATTAACCATATTAACCAGATTAACCATATTAACCAGATTAACCAGATTAACTCTATTAACCAGATTAACCAGATTAACCATATTAACCAGATTAACCATATTAACCATATTAACCAGATTAACCATATTAACCATATTAACCAGATTAACCATATTAACTCTATTAACCAGATTAACCATATTAACCAGATTAACCATATTAACCAGATTAACCATATTAACTCTATTAACCAGATTAACCAGATTAACCATATTAGCTCTATTAACCATATTAACCATATTAACCATATTAACCAGATTAACCATATTAACTCTATTAACCAGATTAACCATATTAACCAGATTAACCATATTAACCATATTAACCAGATTAACCATATTAACTCTATTAACCAGATTAACCATATTAACTCTATTAACCATATTAACCATATTAACCAGATTAACCATATTAACTCTATTAACCAGATTAACCATATTAACCATATTAACCATATTAACCAGATTAACCATATTAACCAGATTAACCATATTAACTCTATTAACCAGATTAACCATATTAACCAGATTAACCATATTAACTCTATTAACCATATTAACCATATTAACCATATTAACCAGATTAACCATATTAACTCTATCACATATAAACCAACAGCAGCTGCTTTATGAAGCCTTTTGTTCTAACATACAGTTAAATATATATAATTCTATAGGGTACATTTAAAACAATGTTATAATGATATTAAACATTAATGGGGATATTTTATAAAGAGACCTTTAGACCGTCTGTAGAGCTCTGACGTCACGTTTCCATCAACACTGAATTATAAGTTCGTTATTTTTACTGCCGACGCTTCGTATCCGATGAAACAGCGACGGAGAGATTGTTGTTCCAGACATCAACGCTTGTTCTTCCTGCAGTTGTTTTATTGAATGTGTAGTTGTTTCCTGTCGGCATGGGAACGTCAACAGGAGGAGAAAACAGTCAGTAAAGATCTCATGTTTGGTTTTTTGCAGGTTGGTTCTTAATTATGAGAACGTCCTCGGCCACCGCAGCTTCAAACTGATGTGAGTCTGCATCTCGTTAGTGTGTATATGTGTGTGTGTGTGTGTGTGTGTGTGTGTGTTACCTCTCACTCATGTATTTACTGTAGATGTTTACGTTTATGTGTCGCTGGATCTGATATTCTGTCGTCGAGGTTTAAACCTGAAATACTTGAATTCAGTGACGTTGACGGATATTAATCAGTGCAGCAAAAATGCACCATCACCTCCTCCTCGACCTTCATCACCACAGCTGTGTGTGTGTGTGTGTGTGTGTGTGTGTGTGTGCGCGTGTGTGTGTGTGTGTGTGTGTGTGTGTGTGTGTGTGTGTGTGTGTGTGTGTGTGTGCAGCTTCGCTATGAGCCAGCGTCACTACAAGGTTTCTTCCCGTCGCTGGTTTACTCTGGACTCGGTGGATCTGGAGTACGACGGGACTAAAGCCACGTTTAACGGCACCAGGAACATCTACGCCCCGGCTGAGTACTCCTACCGCTGCGAGTCCGTCACCAACTTCCGCTGGCCGCTGCTCGTTCCACGTTCGTCCAAAGATCCGGCCAATCAGTGGAGGGTGTCGTTCGAAGACTTCCAGGTAAGATGCTGATTTTATTTGTTCCTGTTTGTGTTGTCTGGAGCTGCATCCGGCACGTTGTAGCGGATCCGTATCGGCTACGGTAACCCTGTTCACTTCCTGTCTGGCACTGACACAGGAAGTGAACCTCAGCAGGACTTCAGGTGTTGTTGTTGTGACCTGAGGCAAGAGACAAACAAGTGTAATAAAAAGTGTTCATGATATAAAAGAACAAATGAAAACACACATAACGATAAACTGAACTGATCAACTGTAACGACAACGACCTGCTTCGGTTTCATAAAACCTCCGTTTAATAAGCATGAACTCATCTCCAAATGACTTCATGCTTATTAAACTGTTGACAAAACTCTGATGACGTTATTATATATAGATATTAAAGTTAACTGACTAACATGCTAACAGCTGGGCTAACGCTGGGCTAACACTGGGCTAACGCTGGGCTAGTGCTGGGCTAACGCTGGGCTAGCGCTGGGCTAGCGCTGGGCTAACGCTGGGCTAGTGCTGGGCTAACGTTGGGCTAGCGCTGGGCTAGCGCTGGGCTAACGCTGGGCTAGCGCTGGGCTAACGCTGGGCTAACGCTGGGCTAGCGCTGGGCTAACGCTGGGCTAACGCTGGGCTAGCGCTGGGCTAACGCTGGGCTAGTGCTGGGCTAATGCTGGGCTAACGCTGAGCTAACAGCTGGGCTAGCGCTGGGCTAACGCTGGGCTAGTGCTGGGCTAACGCTGGGCTAACGCTGGGCTAACGCTGAGCTAACGCTGGGCTAACGCTAGGCTAACGTTGGGCTAGCGCTGGGCTAGCGCTGGGCTAACGCTGGGCTAACGTTGGGCTAGCGCTGTGTGTTGTCCCAGCAGCAGCTTGTAGGTTTGTCTGCGTGTCCTTCCAGAGAGTTATGATGACATCACGTTAATGTTTGTTCTGTTACTGAGACGAACCGGCAGATTCAGGAGAGCTAGCGTTAGCTAGCTAACGTCTCCACTCCTCCGTTTCAGATAACGAGTTTGTGATTGATGCTAATCATCAATTAGACATATGTTATTTACACTCATACAACACAGCCAGCACACATTCGTCAAAATAAAACCTGAATATCACTACAGTCAAACTGACATAATGTGACTCAACAGAGTTTATCAGCCGCTGACAGGAGGAGAAAGATTTACTTTTGTTTCACTGAACGGCGAAATAAAAAGCTACATGACTCCAATCTAGCCAATCCTGATGGCTGATTAAAAGCTGTGTTCTTCATTCAGTTTGCATGTTCACTTCTTTATTCCTACTTTTAAAACTGCATTTTCAAATAGATTTTGAAATTTTGTTTTTTATTTAAGAATTCATTAATGTATTTTTAAATGATGTACTTTTTGACTTGTACAATTGTACAATTAGTTATTAAGAAATGCTTTATTACTATTTCGGTGGCCCTTGTGGTCCTCCACCTCATGAAGCCTGAAGACGACCCAGCACGCCGCGTCAGAACGGCGTGAGAGCGGCTGTCAATCATGACGTCACACCCGTTTTATATCGTCAAATAACTAATTAAAAACAAACTGATCAGAAAAATGAGCGACAAACATCAGCGTGATGAGAACGACCTGAAATGACCGAAACCATCTTTGGGGAAAAATGTGTTTGATGTTTTAGTTTGTCCCATCTGCTAACATGGAGGGGGTGGGGCTTATGACCTGAGCTGCGACAGCCAGCAGGGGGCGGGGCTTATGACCTATGATCCAGATGTTTTAGCTTCACTGTCATGACGTCCATCTTTATACACCGTCTGTTCTTACAGTTCCTGCTTAACTGGTGCTTGAATTTGCCCGTTTAGAGAAACTTAGCTTAGCATAAAGACTGGAAATAGTGCATCTCTCATAAATGAACTCACCTGCTCCCAGCAAACAAATGATTCCAGCAGCAGCTCCCAGTAAAACCACCATCTGGTTAGAACTGTGACAGCCTTTAGGTTTGCGTCTTGCGTCGGGCTGCTGTGAGTCTGTGTTTCACCCTTTAGGTCCAGACAGGCAGAGACTTCATTAGTGCATCCAGACTCCCCGCGGCACCACGACACATTCACACATCTGCTCACCAACACTAGTGATCCACTGATAGTTCAACCATCCAGAGCCGGGTCCTAACAGAACATCAGAGAGCTTAACGAGTGTTTAGGTAGCTGTCCCGCCTGCTTCCAGTCTTCATGCTAAGCTAGGCTAACGGACCGTGAGACGGCGGTTCACCAGGTGAGCCGAGCGCTGAAGGAAAGAGATGAAATAATCGTCGGTTGTGTTTCTGCAGATCCAAGGCTTCAACGTGACGGGCGGCGACTTCTCGTACGCCAGCGACTGCGCCGGCTTCTTCTCTCCTGGTATCTGGATGGGTCTGATGACCAGTCTCCTCATGGTCCTAGTGCTCACCTACGGCCTGCACATGATCATGCAGCTCCGCACCATGGACCGCTTCGATGACCCCAAAGGCCCGGCGATCTCTGTGCCGCAGACGGAGTGACGACCTGTTATATAATCACACTCTAAACAACGAGGGTTTACTCATCATGTGTCTGTTTTATGTTTGAAATGTGCATCCTAAAGAATCTAGTTTCCAGTTTGTTGCTCTCGTGTTTTACAACGTGTCCACACTGAAAGCGTCTCAGCCGCAGTTTCCAGTCGTCAGTACAATTAATACTAACAAGTAAGTTGTTGACATGTCGGCATATTTTTAGGCTTGAAATCTGTTTTCCTCCTCGTTATGAGCGTAACTGCAGTCGCTCGGAGCGCTTCCAGGTGACCTACAGCACCTGAACGCCTCCTGTGTGACGCACCGCTAACATGCTGCTGCACTTCCTGTGTCGACACGGCGTCGCAGTCACGTCTCAGCTTCCTTTTCTCTGAAAGACTCAAAGATTCTTCAAACCATAAATCTGCATGATAGAAACTGTTTCCTGACGTCTTTAATTTAAACAACGTGAATCATATTTATATTTATCTTTTCTATACAGAATAATGTTCATGTTTTACTCGTGTGCTGCGTTCACAGGAAACAGGAAACAGCTGCATTTAACATGTTTATCGTGCAGCAACGAGCTTCATCTCAAACATCTTCGTCTTTCAGAGAAACTCGACTGTAACAGTGAAACACGAGCAGCAGACTGATTATAATAACGACCACATGAAAGGGACTCAACTGTACATACTGAATGTGAAAAGCTATTTATTGGTGAGTGTTTGTGTTTACTGTTGTGTTTGTGACGTTTAGGTGTTTCCTGTGGATGATGAATCTCGTCCATCATGATGTTGAGCTGGATGAACTCACATCATCAACTGTATTTATTACCTGATGTGCACTGAAACCTGCTCCATGTGAAACAGTTTAATTTATTTAGTTTGATGCTTCGTAGTGAACATTCCTGATGTTAGTGAACGTTCCTGATGTTAGTGAACGTTCCTGATGTTAGTGAACGTTCCTGATGTTAGTGAACGTTCCTGATGTTAGTGAACGTTCCTGATGTTGTTAGTGAACGTTCCTGATGTTAGTGAACGTTCCTGATGTTAGTGAACATTCCTGATGTTAGTGAACGTTCCTGATGTTAGTGAACGTTCCTGATGTTAGTGAACGTTCCTGATGTTAGTGAACATTCCTGATGTTGTTAGTGAACGTTCCTGATGTTGTTAGTGAACATTCCTGATGTTAGTGAACGTTCCTGATGTTAGTGAACGTTCCTGATGTTGTTAGTGAACGTTCCTGATGTTAGTGAACGTTCCTGATGTTAGTGAACGTTCCTGATGTTAGTGAACGTTCCTGATGTTGTTAGTGAACGTTCCTGATGTTAGTGAACGTTCCTGATGTTAGTGAACGTTCCTGATGTTGTTAGTGAACATTCCTGATGTTAGTGAACGTTCCTGATGTTGTTAGTGAACATTCCTGATGTTAGTGAACGTTCCTGATGTTAGTGAACGTTCCTGATGTTGTTAGTGAACGTTCCTGATGTTAGTGAACGTTCCTGATGTTAGTGAACGTTCCTGATGTTGTTAGTGAACATTCCTGATGTTAGTGAACGTTCCTGATGATGTTAGTGAACGTTCCTGATGTTGTGCAGCTGCTGTGAACCCAATAAAACATCTGAAGACTGAAACGTTTCGCTGTGTTTCCTTCAGCAGCTCGTTAATCAGTTTCTTATAACGAGCAGCTCGTTAATCAGTTTCTATAACGAGCAGCTCGTTAATCAGTTTCTATAACGAGCAGCTCGTTAATCAGTTTCTATAACGAGCAGCTCGTTAATCAGTTTCTATAACGAGAAACATTTTAATTATTAAATATATAATGTTTCTTATTATTTTAACCTGATGCTTTTCACACTTTAACGTTCATGTTATTGAGATATTTTCCTGCTATTTTAGACACCGAATGATTCTCTTATTGACAACCGATCACTGAGTCTTGATTCTAGAGCAACATATTGATACTGATTGATTGATACTGTATTGATATGATGTGAGACGAGGCTCCAGCTGTTCTATTATTTAACCACTGAGTCATTAGATCCACATTACTGATGATTATTAATCAATATATATCGAGTTATTTGTGATTTCTGAATATCAGTCGTATCATAAAACTTTGATCAGTTTGTTGTTACACGACGACTTTTAAACGGTTTTATACAACAAACAGCTGCTGTAACGAGACTCACGATGATTCAATACTTTGGTTTAATAATGGTTGATGGGGGGGGGGTCAGATCGTTTCTCTTCCAGACAGACACAGTAAAGTTCAGACATGTTTTATCTGCAGCAGGTTGGACTGATGCAGCTCGTCGTGTTCTAACCCTAAACCAGACAGGAAGTCCACGTTAGTCCAGTATTAAAATCCTCACATTGGATTTAATATTATTGATTTCTTAAAGTTCTTTTATTGGTTTTTCAAATCACTGAAATCACTTTTTTAATTTTCCCGCTTGTTTTTATTGATGCTTTAATGTGAAGCACTTTATGCATTGTGCTATAAATAAAGTTTATTATTATTATTAATAATAATATAAAGTTTATTATTATTATTAATAATAATATAAATAAAGTTTATTATTATCATTATTATTATTAATAAGTACAGTTTGATGAATGAATGAATCAGTGAACATCATCAGACAGATTCTCCTCTAATCAGACAAACATTCAGCAGTTAATTAGTTTTTACTTCATTTATTGGAAGATGACACAGTTAATTACACTTAACTATCATTTCATCAGCAGTTAACAGTGAATAATCAATCATCAAACAGTTAACTATTAGTTATTAATCAATAAACTATCCGTTAATGATCATATTATCAGATAGATCATCAGGTCTGAAACACGTTGATTAATAAAGATTCACAGTTTTTATCAAACCGATAATTATTTTAATATAATAATAAAGTAATAAGTGATAATAATTCACAATAAGGGTCTGGAACCACACTTCTCTCAATTAATCTCACAATTAAACATCAAACGGTTTATTCATTTTCAGCCGTCAGTAAACTTTTCGGCGATGCCGTCGTAACCATGGAAACCACACTTGCTGCCGGCGACTCTGCAGCCGAAGGTCAGAGCGTCCTGTAGACTTCCACCTGTCGACAGAAACATTATTCATTTATTTATTAAAGTAAATAAACTACAGAAGAGTTTAGAGAGTCAGAGCCGACAGGATGAAGAAGACTCTGATCTTCATCAACAGAATGAAGAAGACTCTGATCTTCATCCTGATTTAATTATGATCGTCAGTCTGAGCAACATGGATCACAAGCGGATCATACAGGCCAGGAGGTGATCTGTGCTACATATCGAACCTGAAACATTACATTTTAATTTGTTATTACAATAAATGTTGAGTTATTACATTTTTAACAGAACAGTTGCCACTGAACTCATCTTGTCTTTAGTTATTATACAATCTGCAGTAAGTTATGATGTTTTGCACTCACCATGATTGGCAGATTATTACATCATCAGTTTGAAAGTTGGACAGTTGTGAAGTCTCACCATTGGCCAGTTTGTAGATGACAGCAGCGTTAAAAGTGTCTCCGGCTCCGAGAGTATCGACCAGAGTTTCAGGAGGAAAAGCGTCCGAGTGGACGACCGAACCGTCGGGTCCCAAAGCGTCGGCTCCTTTTTCTGCCCAGGCACAGATCAGGACGGCCCTGCAGACACAGATCACAGCTTCATTACCTACATGATGTCTATCATAAACCAGCCAGTGAAGCAGGTCTCACTACAAACAGCTCTGCATCTAAACAGGCTGAAATAGGAGGAGTGGTGCAACAAGGACCACAAAGCAGAAACCTGATCAATAACACCCAATACTACTCAACCTCAGACCAGCACTGATCAATAACACCCAATACTGCTCAACCCCAGACCAGCACTGATCAATAACACCCAATACTGCTCAACCTCAGACCAGCACTGATCAATAACACCCAATACTGCTCAACCTCAGACCAGCACTGATCAATAACACCCAATACTGCTCAACCTCAGACCAGCACTGATCAATAACACCCAATACTGCTCAACCTCACACCAGTACTGATCAATAACACCCAATACTGCTCAACCTCACACCAGTACTGATCAATAACACCCAATACTGCTCAACCTCAGACCAGCACTGATCAATAACACCCAATACTGCTCAACCTCACACCAGTACTGATCAATAACACCCAATACTGCTCAACCTCACACCAGTACTGATCAATAACACCCAATACTGCTCAACCTCAGACCAGCACTGATCAATAATACCCAATACTGCTCAACCTCAGACCAGCACTGATCAATAACACCCAATACTGCTCAACCTCAGACCAGCACTGATCAATAACCACTTATCAGTGTCGACCAAATTATTGAACTAACTCTGACTCTAAACCAGGAATTTGAACTGTCAGAGATACAAAGCAGAGACAGATCCCGACCAATCACAGTCAACCGTAGAGACAGATCCCGACCAATCACAGTCAACCGTAGAGACAGATCCCGACCAATCACAGTCAACCGCAGAGACAGATCCCGACCAATCACAGTCAGCCGTAGAGACAGATCCCGACCAATCACAGTCAACCGCAGAGACAGATCCCGACCAATCACAGTCAGGCGTAGAGACAGATCCCGACCAATCACAGTCAGCCGTAGAGACAGATCCCGACCAATCACAGTCAGGCGTAGAGACAGATCCCGACCAATCACAGTCAGCCGTAGAGACAGATCCCGACCAATCACAGTCAGCCGTAGAGACAGATCCCGACCAATCACAGTCAGCCGTAGAGACAGATCCCGACCAATCACAGTCAGCCGTAGAGACAGATCCCGACCAATCACAGTCAACCGTAGAGACAGATCCCGACCAATCACAGTCAACCGTAGAGTTCATTGTTACTTTCGACCCCAACAGTGAGGACAAAAGTAACACAACGTTATAGACTTTAATTGTTTATATTATTCTTGTTTTTATTAAAACATGTTGTTATTGACGTTGTCCGTCATCTTAATAAAGTTCCGTTTCCGATGTTTAATTCCATCAAACGTTTTACGACAGTATGAACAGTGAAACTTTTAAAAGATTTTAAAAGAAAATTTAACAGTATAGCAGCATAAAAACAGCACATTTAATTTCCTGTATTACTGAGATAAATTCTCCTTTTGTATTCATTGTCACAGTTGTGACAGATGTAGTACTCTGCACCCTCAGCACATGCCTCGCACCAGTGCAGACAAAAGAAACACTGCGCCCACTAACACTCCCCCAGGCGATGTGCCCCCCCCCCCACATACACACACACTGACCCCACAAAACACTCCTCATCCTCGTCCTGCAGACTGTAGCTGCAGTCTGCTGTAACACACATTAGACAAACAGCTGTTCAATCATCCCAACAATGACTCCTGACAGTTAAACCTGACTGACTTTTACACTGCTGCTGCCTGGAGGTTTGGGCTCTATTTCTGTATAAACATGATCAGATTTCCATTCAAGTCCTAAAACTAGATAAAGAGACATCAGTTAAACAAATGAGACAAAAACTTTACACTTGTTCATTTATCTATTGAGGAAAATCCAATGTTACATATTTGTGTAAGTATGTGAACCTCTAGATTTATCAAAACATTTGAAGGGGAAATTAGAGTCGGGTGTTTCAATCAATGGGATGACAATCCAGTGTGAGTCTGGGAGGCCCTGCCTTATTTAAAGAAGAGAAATCTGGGTCTTCACTATTAAAGTCTGAGCTTCACAACACAGGTTTGTGGAAGTGTGTCATGGCTCAAACAAAAACAGTTGTTGATGCTCACCAGGCTAGAAAGGATCACAAAACCATTTCTGAAGAGTTTAGACTCCACCAGTCGACTGTCAGGCAGATCGTGTCCAACAGCACTGTTACCCTCCGCAGGAGTGGCTGAACAACAACAATCACACCAAGAACAAGCATGTAATACTCCTAAACACACAAGTCATTCTACCAAAGAACAGTTAAAGCAGAAGGAAGTTAATGTTTTGGAACGGCCGAGTCAAAGTCCTGACCTTAATCCTGTAGAAATACTGTGGAAGGACCTGAAGCATGTAGTTCATGGTGAGAAGCCCACCAGCATCCCTGAGCTGAGACTGTTCTGTGAGGACGAACGGGCTAAAACTCCTCCAAGCTGATGAGCAGAGCTGATAAACAGTTACTGGAAACGTTTGGTTGAAGTTATTGCTGTAAAAGGGGGTCACACCAGTTACTGAAAGCAAGGCTTCACATACTTTATCCCCCACAAATATGTTAGATTGGATCAGTTTCCTCAATAAATAAATGAAAAACTTTATTTTTTTGACTCATTTGTTTAATTGGGTTCACTTTATCTAGTTTTAGGACTTGTGTTTTACGTCGTATTTATGCAGATATATAACTTTAAAGCTGTATATTGAAAAACTGTGACATGGCAAACTTCAGGATGTGTTTAAGTACTAAATAATCTGTCAGATGATCATGACTATCACACATGAAACAAACAGAACCTGTCATTCAAAAACATATAGCCTACCGCCTGAGTGAATTTACTGTGGTTGAAAACAGCTTTTTGGGTAAAACTCCACGACAGTTTGATGTATCCACAGGGTTTTTCAAAGTTCTGGGGTCCGTTTCACAAAGCAGGTTCAACAAACTCTGAGTCTAATCCTGAACTCTGAGTTGATCTACTCTGAGATAAGAAACTCTGAGTTTCCGGTTCCAGAACAGCTGATTTGAGTCAGTTTATTCAACTCGGAGTAGTTTCACCTGGAGTTAAGCGCGTGCACCACAACTATAAAAAGCCAGCATCAATGGAGCCCCGATTCAACGAGTCACCATGGCAACAGGGAAGAGGAGGGCTGCGTTTTTCACCCCACTAGAACTAGACATCTTAATGCGATAATACGGCAAGTTTGAACATGTTTTCAAAAAGAAGTGCAACACCGCTGCAGCTGCAAAAGAGAGGGAGACGGCGTGGGAGAACATCGCTGCTCGGGTCAATGCGTAAGTTTAAATGTAGTCCTTTGTAATCACAATAATATTACAGAGGAAAACTGCTTGATTGGTCGCCTATTAATTTATTTTATTTAGGTCCAATCCCGCGAGGGAGAAGCGCACTTAGCAGCAGTTTAGGATGAAATATAAAAACATTGTTCAAACAGGTGAGACCTCGGCATAATCTCATGGGGGAACCTCATTTTGATCATGTTTTACATTGTAAAGTAAATATTAAGTGGCTGTTTGACTGAGCAGTTGTTTTATCCCCAACATAATGCTGGTTTCACACACATAAATGTCTTCTCATCTACATCATGTTCTGTTAAATAATTAAGCCTATTTAAACTAACACAGACTTCTACTCAGCCAACAGAAAGAAGGCAGATGTCCGTAAAACGGGTGGTGGTCCAGCACCGCCACCTCTAACGGAGGCAGAGGAGCTGGCCCTAAGCCAGACTATAGGAAGGCCAGTGGCTGGCCCCGACACTGTACAAAAAACTTCCGTTTGCAAAGAAACGCAGCGCAACATACAATATCTGCTGGGATGTGAGAGCATGACTACGATCGGTAATGTTGCAAATGTAAGGACGGATTAGGTTGTGTATGTAGATGATGGACTGTGACGTGAAACGGTATCTCTCAAAAAGATAATTGTCTGGAAATGCTAGAACATCTATGCGCGGTCTGATAACCATCTCTCAACGAATATTTAATTCTCTGCGCAGTAATGCTGCACCTTCATCCACGAGATCGTTATCAAAAGGACATGCCATGTTAGTGAAAGATGTTACTGTGCCTAATGGACTTCTAATATACTGACTCTGATTGTTTTAATGATTGTTTTAAATGACAGACGGCAGAACCAGGCTACGCCAAAACTCGCCTGCTGACTGAATGAATGAGGAAATCAAATGGAGTGTGTGGCTCTGAAAGAGGGCGGAGACTGAGAGAAACTCGAGGTTCATTGAGAAAAACCTGGTCCCAACCAGGTTAGGTTCATAGAGTCTGTTACTACGGTAACTGACCGAGAGCCTAAGTTACCCCTCTCTCTGAAACAAGCTAGAGTTATCCCTCTTTCTCTGGTTTGAGTTACCTCCCTTTTTGAAACGGAAAACTCAGAGTTTCCCTCATTTCAGGGTTAACAGACTCTGAGTTTTCACTAAACCTGCTTTGTGAAACGGACCCCTGGTGCAAAGGAGATGCCCCCACTGGCTGTGCCCCTAACTATACAGAGTTTATAGTCCCATCAACAGAATTAGAGTCTTTTCATAAGTCTGGAGATCAAATGTTGTACATCTATGTCAAATTTAAAGGTGGGGGCTTTTCTAGGGGGTCCGCTTGTGCCATTTTAGCATCCCAAACCCAAGATCCATATCAGATATCAAGTTACATCACTTCTGATACATATGCAGAGTTTTGTTTCTTTTTGTTTTCTCAAAAATGCTAAAAGTAATTAGGAAGTGCAGAAATGTGACACCCAAACCTAAATGTGATACTAATTGAAATATTAGTTTTACTGCATCAACAAGGCCTCAAACATGTGTTGGTAAAATTAAAATTGACTTCCTGTCTGGTGAAAAAATTTGAAAAAATATGTATTATGGCCAGGATGATGTGAGCAATAAAATAATCCCAATGAATTTTATGAACATTTGTATCTCAACATAGCCCTGCGTTTGGAGGCGCTTTAGCCCACGAGCCAGTTCTGATGTGTGTGCAAGTCCATCATAAATGCAATGGCATACTGTAATAATAATAATAATAATAATGATGATAATAATATTAATAATAATAATAATAATAATAACGATAATAATATTAATAATAATAATAATAATGATAATAATAATGATAATAATAATAATAATATTAATAATAATAATAATAATGATAATAATAATAATAATAATGATAATAATAATAATAATAATAATGATAATGATAATAATAATAATAATAATAATAATAATGATAATAATAATAATAATAATAATAATGATAATAATAATGATAATAATAATAATAATAATAATGATAATAATAATAATAATGATAATGATAATAATAATAATAATAATAATAATGATAATAATAATAATAATAATAATAATGATAATAATAATGATAATAATAATAATAATAATAATGATAATAATAATAATAATGATAATAATAATGATAATAATAATGATAATAATAATAATAATGATAATAATAATAATAATAATGATAATAATAATGATAATAATAATAATGATAATAATAATAATAATAATAATAATAATGATGATAATAATATTAATAATAATAATAATAATGATAATGATAATGATAATAATAATAATAATAATGATAATAATAATAATAATAATGATAATAATAATAATAATAATAATAATAATAATAATAATAATAATAATAATAATATTAATAATAATAATAATAACGATAATAATAATAATAATGATAATAATAATAATAATCTTTAGAAAAACTTTCAGTGCTGGGGACCTTTCCTGCTCAGGCCTTAATAATGAAAAAGGGAAATGTCACATTTGGTAAAAAATTTTAAAAGATATAATTTTGACTCAGAAAACTTTTTTATGTGCAATTTATATTCTTCCAACAGAATCTCCATATTTCACTGAGGAGATTTTCGCCACCATAGAAGAAGAGATCAGTCATTTCTGGGCTCAGAAGTTTGTGTTGATCACTGGACATTTATAAGCTGGAACTGGTGAGGAGCTAGACTTTACCAGTACTGAAGGTGACAGTTACATCACTGTACTGGATCACTGGGTCTGTACGGTGTACTAACCCTAACCCTGAACACAAGAACAAGTCCTGCAGGTCAGCAGAGTGCTGGGTCTGTACGGTGTACTAACCCCAACCCTGAACACGAGAACAAGTCCTGCAGGTCAGCAGAGTGCTGGGTCTGTACGGTGTACTAACCCTAACCCTGAACACAAGAACAAGTCCTGCAGGTCAGCAGAGTGCTGGGTCTGTACGGTGTACTAACCCCAACCCTGAACACGAGAACAAGTCCTGCAGGTCAGCAGAGTGCTGGGTCTGTACGGTGTACTAACCCTAACCCTGAACACAAACAAGTCCTGCAGGTCAGCAGAGTGCTGGGTCTGTACAGTGTACTAACCCTAACCCTGAACACAAACAAGTCCTGCAGGTCAGCAGAGTGCTGGGTCTGTACGGTGTACTAACCCTAACCCTGAACACGAGAACAAGTCCTGCAGGTCAGCAGAGTGCTGGGTCTGTACGGTGTACTAACCCTAACCCTGAACACGAGAACAAGTCCTGCAGGTCAGCAGAGTGCTGGGTCTGTACGGTGTACTAACCCTAACCCTGAACACGAGAACAAGTCCTGCAGGTCAGCAGAGTGCTGGGTCTGTACGGTGTACTAACCCTAACCCTGAACACAAACAAGTCCTGCAGGTCAGCAGAGTGCTGGGTCTGTACAGTGTACTAACCCTAACCCTGAACACAAACAAGTCCTGCAGGTCAGCAGAGTGCTGGGTCTGTACGGTGTACTAACCCTAACCCTGAACACGAGAACAAGTCCTGCAGGTCAGCAGAGTGCTGGGTCTGTACGGTGTACTAACCCTAACCCTGAACACGAGAACAAGTCCTGCAGGTCAGCAGAGTGCTGGGTCTGAACGGTGTCGATGGGAGGCTGGAACGTCCTCTGGATGTTATACATATTGTTCAAACCTTGGCAGCAGCGTTGTTGATTATGCTACAGCAGATTTAGACCAAATCTCTTCTAGAACATTCATGACAAAAGAACAAACACATATAAGTGAAAAGTTAAGTTAGAACCAGAACCGTTTGGACCTCCTGATTACTGAGTAAGACCTGGAAAAAAAGTTAAGTAGAAACCTCAAAACTAAATGAGATGCTTAAACACACAAGTAATAAATTCAGATTGACCACTGATTGATACTACTGATCGGTACTACTGATCGGTACTACTGATCGGTACTAATGATCGGTACTAATGATCGGTACTACTGATCGGTACTAATGATCGGTACTACTGATCGGTACTACTGATCGGTACTAATGATCGGTACTAATGATCGGTACTAATGATCGATACTACTGATTGATACTACTGATCGGTACTACTGATCGGTACTACTGATCGATACTACTGATTGTCAGTTATTTGACAGGCATCTGATTTGTCTTAGAAGAAATAAAAACATCTTGGGTTCTGCAGCACCAGGATGGATCAAACGGGTCAGAAGAGACGTGTTTGGGTCTCTGTTTCATGTCTGAGCAGAATTTGACTGTGACTACACCCAACCTGGCTGTTGACCTTTGACCTCCACTCACCCCTGTTTGACCCGGCCGTAGAGTCCTTTCAGAGCGGTTTGAGCCGACTGGAAGCCGAAGTGACGAGCCACATCTTTACTGATGAACACCTGAGACGAAACACCAGACGACAGATCAGACTGAAACAACTCTACGACGCTCTGATGTTCATCTGAGAGACTCTTACCACGTCACCGTGAGCAAACAGCTGATACAGCGCCTCCCTGGTCTTCTCTATCTCCACAGAGATGGTGATCTTCTGTTGCTGTGGCAACGTGCTGTTATAGAGCTCCACCCTCTGGATCATCTTCACCTGCTCCTCAGCATTTCGCCCCTACAGGGTTAAAAACACTCTGCAGTACTGTGTCATACTGGTTTAGATGGACTGACATGACCTTGTGTCTCCCTGACCTGCTGCCTCTCTCCCAGTGAGTGAGTGTGAGTGTGTGAGTGTGAGAGTGTGTCAGTGTGTGTGTGAGAGTGTGTGTGAGTGTGTGTGTTTGAGTGTGTGTGAGTGTGTGAGTGTCAGTGTGAGTGTGTGAGTGTGTGTGTGTGTGAGTGTGTGAATGTGTGTGTGTGTGTGTGAGAGTGTGAGTGTGTGTGTGTGAGAGTGTGAGAGTGTGTGTGAGTGTGTGTGAGTGAGTGTGTGTGTGTGAGAGTGTGAGAGTGTGAGTGTGTGTGTGTGTGTGTGAGTGAGTGTGTGAGAGTGAGAGTGTGAGTGTGTGAGTGTGAGTGTGTGTGTGAGAGTGTGTGTGTGTGTGTGTGAGTGTGTGTGAGAGTGAGTGTGTGAGTGTGTGTGAGTGTGAGTGTGAGTGTGAGTGTGTGTGTGTGTGTGAGTGTGTGTGTGAGTGTGAGTGTGTGTGTGTGTGTGTGTGTGTGTGTGAGTGTGTGTGAGTGTGAGTGTGTGAGTGAGTGTGAGTGTGAGTGTGTGTGTGTGTGAGAGTGAGTGTGTGAGTGTGTGAGTGAGTGTGTGAGTGTGTGTGAGTGTGTGTGTGTGTGTGAGTGAGTGTGAGTGTGTGAGTGTGAGTGTGTGTGTGTGAGTGTGTGTGTGTGAGAGAGTGAGTGTGTGTGTGTGTGTGTGTGTGTGTGTGTGTGAGAGTGTGAGTGTGTGAGTGTGAGTGTGTGTGTGTCAGTGTGTGTGTGACAGGTGTGCTTGAGCCAAACCATCTCTATACTCAGCCTCTATCATTTACATTCTGCCAGATCAACACATTTTGTTTTCTATAAGGTCTTCACAATAAAAGCCTTCAATTAGTTTGTCAGTGGGAAACTTTTAATATGAAGCAGCAACAGGAAATGTTTTCATCAGCAGTAACTTAACATGGCTCCAGAATGGCTGAAAGCGATCAGGAAATGGTCAAATAAAGCAGATATCTGAAAGAACAAGTAGGGACGCGGGAGAGAAACTAAACTTCAAACCACGAAGATTCAATTAGAAGCAACAAAAGAACCGAGAGCTTAAAACACAAAGACTTTTGAAAACATCTTTCTCTCTGGTCTTTGGGTTGTCGGCTGTGTTACTGGCAGCATTTTTGCTGATCTCAAGCTGGATACTTTTGCTATATTCTTCATTACTGTAGATAATTACCTGCTGTACATTTAAACTTACTCCTAGTGCTTTCCTTCTTTTAGCAACTTTCTTGCTAATCCCGCAGTTGATTACACACTATTCAGATCTGCCTGCTACTTTAGCTTAGCAGTTTAGCTTAGCAGCTAGCAATGGTTTCCCTCTCCCCCTCTCACTCTCCTGCTCTCTCTTGCTCAGTGTTTCTTATGTTTAGCTGTTCCTCTGCATCCTATAGTGATAATGGTAAATATAATAAATATAGTTTATTTGCAGTGTTGAAGGCAAGGCTCAGTGAATTGGAAGCACGGATTTGCACCATTGCCCAGCTATCTGTACAAGCTTCCCAGGACTGTATTCCTTTCCCCCTACCTTCAACACAAACACTTTGTTTCTATTATACCTGTGTGCTTGTGTTCACCTGCTCCACCACAGGTACCAGGTTACTCAGGATAGTCTGGTTTAACTCCGGTTAGACTGATTAGTTTAGATGGATTTCTGAGGTTAGTCTGTTTTACCTCCCAATGGATCCACTTGAACTGACGAAGGTCAACTTTGGAAAAATCGTTTGCCGTGGCGTCAGGAAGGTTCCTGCAGACAGGAAGTGACATCAGCGTTTATGTTTCTCATCATTCATCCTTCATCTCTAAATCTTAATCCCTCCTTCCTCTATTCCTTCATCCTCTATACCAGAGGTCCCCAACCTTTTTTCCGGTTTAATGTCAGACAGTATTTTCACGGACCGGCCTTTGAGGTGCAGCAGATAAAGACAACAAACTAAAATAATACGACCGGCATAAAAACTGGTATTTTCTAAATATAATAATAAACCTGAATCCACTGTGTACTCGTATGCAACTTTATTAGCAGCATCCTTGTAACATTGCACCAACAACATAACATGAGTAACATCCTCTCTGCCCCCTAACACTCTCCGGTCGCTATGGTAATGTTTAAACATGCCTTCAAAATAAGATACACCACAAAAAGAAATATAAAGTGCCTGAAAAATACAAGTCGACATAACGCTGAATCAGTGGGAGCCCTGAGAGACGGTCCCATCCGGGCCCTCGATGGGACCGTCTGTTATGGAGAGAATCCCCGTCATTTTTCAAAATAAAACATCGTTCAGACTTCGATAATAAATAAAATGTAAATAATGTCAGTTATTTATTCTTTCTGTGCGGCCCGTTACCAAACGACCTACGGACCGGTACCGGTCCACGGCCCGGGGGTTGGGGACCACTGGTCTATACCATCATCCTTCATCCCTCAGGGTAAAACCTGATCAGCACCTCCTTCTGGTAAACAGCTTCCTGTTAGACATGTGTAGTCTAATGACATCACTGTGACATCATCAAAAGCTGAGAATGACCGAGGACCAGTTCACCAGTTGGTAAGTCAGTGGGATAGCCCTTTAATTGGTACACTTGGAAATATCTGAGTGTTTCATGGAGGGATGTGTTTCTTCACAACAATCACTGAACACATCTCAAGAATGACAACAAGTTTGAATCAGATCCATGTGTGTTTGTGTGATTGTTAATGAGGTGGAAAAGGAGTCGTTTACAGTTTGTCATGTGACACAAACAGGATGTCACTTCCTCCTCTGAAGATTTTCAGTTTAACCATCGACCCATCAGACTGAATTGTGAGGATAAAATCATGTGTTTTGATCTGAAAGGTTGTTTTTATATATATATATATATATATATATAAAAGCTTATATATATTAAAAAATAAAACACCTCATTAAAGTCAAACAGTCACCATGAAAAACTGTAAAACTGATTTTAATTTAACTGTGAAGACTTCACTTCCAAAATCATCAACAGAAAAATAATGAAACTATTCCTTCAGTGTCTCCTGGAGACATTTGTAAAAAAAAAAAAAAAAGTGCAGCTGCTTCAATATCTGTGAGAAGACATTTAACCAAGCCTGTTATCTTTAAAACACCTGCACAGCTGTTAGTTTGATTTGATCATTTTGGAAGAGAGATTCTTACAGGCTGCAGATTAAAACAGTTTGATTAGTGTACATGTTTGATCATCTTTCATATTAAACATCATTTTAATTAGAGCTGAATTAACCCTGAACCCACTGCAGAGGCTCCACAACCCAACCCCTGGTCCGGGGTGCAGACACCCTCTCTATGTTTAAGAGTAGGCTTCAAACTTTCCTTTTTGATAAAGCTTATAGTTAGGGCCGACCAGGCTCGCCTTGGATCAGCCCTTAGTTATGCTGCTATAGGCCTAGACTGCTGGGGGACTTCCCATGATGCACTGAGCTCCTCTCTCCTCCTCCTCCTCTCCATCTGTATGCATTCATGTAACATCAATGCATGTCACTAACTTTGCTTTTTCCACAGAGTTTTTGTGCTTTCTTGTCTTGTAGGTGACCGCTACCACCATTATTATTAGTTATATTTTTATTATTATTATTGTTGTTGTTATTGTTATTGTTATTGTTATTATACTTCTCTTTGTCTCCCCCCTCCCTCCTTCTTTCTCTCTCAACCCAACCAGTCAAGGCGGATGGCGCCACCTAGAGTCCGGTTCTGCTGGAGGTTTCTTCCCATTAAAGGGGAGTTTGGTCTAGACCTGCTCTATGTGAAAAGAGTCCTCAGATAACTTCTGTTGGGATTTGGCACTAACTGAAAATGACTAAAATTGACTTTATTTGACCTTAACCCTAACTCACCGCAGAGTTAGGGTTAACCCAACCTCTAACGCTACATGAAGCGACGAGTTTGAGATGAAGCAAAGCTGACAAACTGAGATCTGCTAAACTGTAAAGGAACAGTCCAAAGTTTTACTGCCTGACTCATAGTTCACATCCTGTTTCTCCTGCTGACGGTTCAACAAGAAACGTTCAAACAGATACTGCTAACTGGTAAGCTAGGCTAACAGTTTCCACCCACTTCAAGTCTTTATGCTAAGCTAGGCTAACAGTTTCCACCTGCTTCAAGTCTTTATGCTAAGCTAGGCTAACAGTTTCCACCCGCTTCAAGTCTTTATGCTAAGCTAGGCTAACAGTTTCCACCCGCTTCAAGTCTTTATGCTAAGCTAGGCTAACAGTTTCCACCCGCTTCAAGTCTTTATGCTAAGCTAGGCTAACAGTTTCCACCCGCTTCAAGTCTTTATGCTAAGCTAGGCTAACAGTTTCCACCCACTTCAAGTCTTTATGCTAAGCTAGGCTAACAGTTTCCATCTGCTTCAAGTCTTTATGCTTGTGAGCCCTGTGACCCCACAGTGACCTGATGACTCGCTCTGCAGTGGGCCATGTGACCAGCTGTTATTAGACCAGGATCAGCATTCACAAAGTGCCTCAGAGTGTTTGTTTATGTACGTGCAGCACCAGACGGGTGGAGCTACATCACATGACTGACTCAAGTGTAGCTACTCAATCACTATCTGTTGTTTTAATTGTGTTGTGTATGATAGTACACAGCCTATTAAAATGACCTGGTACCTTGGGATCATCAAAACAACATTTAATCTATGATATGTATCATCAACATTAAACTGTTAAAGTATTTTACAGAGAAATTCCACTGCTGCAGCAATCGGACCATAATCAGCTGCTGTCAGTCTAAACAAACTTATTAACATTTTATTCCAGAAATAAGCAGATTCAAATAAAACTAAATTATAGTTATTATAATTATCTCCTGTACAAATATTTATTTACTTTAAATTCATGTAGGCTATATGGAGGTAAAAGTTTGTTATCTATATGTGAATGTCTTTGTGTACAAATTGCATTTTTAAATATTGTATAAAAAATATATTTTGTAATGCACAAATAAATAAAGTAAAACATAAATCAAAGCTAGGAGAGGAGCAGAAATGGACATTATGTCAGAGCTTCACATCTAAACAGACCAGAAGCTTCATGTCACACATGTTGTCTGAGTTCATAACAAGAGTTAAATAATTACATCATGTTCATATTGTAGCTATTTGTAATATTTGGTTATTGAATGTTTTCTGTCTGTTTGGCTGATAAAAGTTCATCAACACATCTGAATTAGTTCAGGATCAGACTGCTGAAACCAAAAAAATGAAAATAAAATGTTGTTGACCCAACAGCTGAGCCGATCACCTGCTTGATGATGTGACAGCAGGTGTTTCAGGTCCCTCAGCCTGAGGTGAGCAGCTGTGGCTGCCTGGATCTCCTGAGGTTATCACTGATCCGGCTGCATTGTGCACAAGCCTGTTGATCATTATATTATTATATGTATATGCACAGTTTATATTAGTTATTAGTGTAACGGAACGTAGTTGATCCATGATCCGTGCGGGTCGCCCCCCGCGGTTCGGCACGCATGTGATGCGCAAATTAACCACAAAATTTAATGTCTCATTTTAGACAAAGTAAACAAACTGCTGTGAGTACAAGTCCTGGACAGACAGCGGTTGGCTAACTGGGATTTTGAAGAGCAACGACCAAACCGGCATCTAACGGGTCCGTTGTGACATCTGCAGGTATGTTTACATGATGTTGAATGTGCTGCAGCTAATTAGCATCTAGCTGCTAACTGGCGTTAGCATTTGATGGCTGCAGGACAAAATGTGTGTTCATGTTTATAAGTTATCTGGTTTTGATGATGTGGACACAGACTGTTGTTTCATTCACTACCATGTTTAAAAAGGAGGGTATCAGGGCTCATGTTGCAGTTTAATTTAACAACTTGGCTGATCCGAGAAAAATGATGATTGTTGACTCAAATCTGAGATACGATCCGTGATACGATACAAGCCATTTATATTATTATTATTTTTATTTCTGAACCTATTTAAATATATTTTTAAACCATATAAACAGTTTTTAATCAAATTTCCAAATAACATATGGTGAAGAGTTCTTAATGTGTGGATGATTGATGGACTGACAGTCCAGGTTTACGGGATCTTCCATCCTCTAAACCTGCCTTCCTGGACTAGGGTTACCCTAACCCTATCTCCTCAGAGTGAGCTCTGCACTTATTGACAACATATTAATTAACTACTTAGATAACAGTATTAGTGCAGGATTATTGATGACTGATATTTCTGATCATCAAACCAGGATTCATAAAATACTCCATCAGAGATCATAAAACATCGTCAGTTTTCCAGAAAGAATACGGAGTCATTGATAAATGACATTGGGATGAATAATTATTGATTAATATCAACAAGATGTTGAATCAAACATTCTCAGCTACTTTTAAACAAATGTGATTAAAAGGACAAAAACAAATTACTCCATAAATGTGAAACCTTGTTGACTGATGAATTAAACAGATTCTCTATTATAAAGAACAAATTATAGAAGAAATTCGTTATGAATCCCACTCCTCTAAATCTGGAAACTTATGAGAAGTTCATAAATAATTTGACTCAGTAATTAAGAAAAGTCATCATGGAAACTTATCAATCAGTTAAATAGAGAAAAAGCTCCAGTTGGAGCGTCTGAGATGTTGGGAATGATGGGATTCCTCTGAACCGCAGGAGACGGCTGATGGTTCAATAAAGGTTTTATAAATGTAGGATTTAGACTCTGATATAATTACAGGTAAATTTATCTGTTAAAGAAATAAACAGTATTATGAAGTTAAAGGATTCTGCTGAGCGACTCGATGGAATCAGACATAACTTGATCAAATAAATTATTAATTCAGTTATTGATCCTCTTACCCATATCTTCTCCTATGAACAGGGTTATGATCTCATAGTTGATAAAGTTATACCTCTTTATAAATCAGGTGATCATGATACTTTCACTAATGATCGTCCAATCTCTATATTACCTCGTTTATACAAGACTCTCAAAGATCATCCTGTTCAAACATCAACATGTCGCTGTTACAGCTGGTCAACAAGATTTCTTCTATTATCTTCTCCGAAGCGTTTGACACAGTTAAACACAATATTCTTATTAACAAGTTTAACAGACATGGATTACAGGATGTTGCAGTCAGTTATTTAAACGATGGAGAACGGTTGCATCTCAGATAGATTAAATCACTTTGTGGAGTCCCTCAAGGTTCTGTCCCTGGTCTACAAGGTTCTGTCCCTGGTCCACAAGGTTCTGTCCCTGGTCCTCAAGGCTCTGTCCCTGGTCCACAAGGTTCTGTCCCTGGTCTACAAGGTTCTGTCCCTGGTCCACAAGGTTCTGTCCCTGGTCCTCAAGGTTCTGTCCCTGGTCCACAAGGTTCTGTCCCTGGTCCACAAGGTTCTGTCCCGAGTCCACTTCTGTTCTTGATTTATATTAATGATGCTGATGATACTGATCTCATGATGATTTTAAAGATCTAATCCAGCTTGCAGACGATGGGATGTCCTTCATCTCTAAACGGTTTCAGATGAACAAACTCTCGATGTAGAAAAATCTAATTTAATGATATTTTGCAATAAAAACAAAAAATATCTAAAAGATGACGCTAAAATATTCATCAATGATTCAGAAATGTTTCCCGTTTACTAAACTCTTGTGAGTTACTGTAGATGAAAGACTAACTTAGAAAGAACTTATTGATCATGTTTGTAAAAGATCAATGAAAATGATTATTTTATATTGAGGAAAGTTTGTTCTTCTTATTTAACTCTGTATTATAGATTGATCATATATCAATTATTGTGACATTATTCAGGCTGCAACTCTACTAGCCGAGAGCCATCTGCACCTTTGTTTATTCTGTAAATACTCCTCTGTATGTTTATGTTTATGTTTATGTTCATATATCACAGATATAAACCTTCCAGATATGTTTCAGTGACCTGATTGTCGTCCGTGTTTGATCAGATTTGGAGGTCAGGGTTAGGGTTAGGGGTCAGGGTTAGGGGTCAGGGTTAGGGGTTAGGGTTAGGTTCAGGGTTAGGGTCAGGGTCAGGGTTAGGTTCAGGGTTAGGGGTCAGGGTTAGGGGTTAGGGGTCAGGGTCAGGGTTAGGTTCAGGGTTAGGGTCAGGGTCAGGGTTAGGGGTCAGGGTTGGGGTCAGGGTTAGGTTCAGGGTTAGGGGTCAGGGTTAGGGGTTAGGGGTCAGGGTTAGGGGTCAGGGGTCAGGGTCAGGGTTAGGTTCAGGGTTAGGGGTCAGGGTCAGGGTTAGGTTCAGGGTTAGGGTCAGGGTTAGGGGTTAGGGGTTAGGGATCAGGGTCAGGGTTAGGGGTCAGGGTTAGGGGTCAGGGGTCAGGGTCAGGGTTAGGTTCAGGGTCAGGGTCAGGGTTAGGTTCAGGGTCAGGGTCAGGGTTAGGGGTCAGGGTTAGGGGTCAGGGTTAGGTTCAGGGTTAGGGGTCAGGGTCAGGGTTAGGGGTTAGGGGTCAGGGTCAGGGTTAGGGGTTAGGGGTCAGGTTTAGGGGTCAGGGGTCAGGGTCAGGGTTAGGTTCAGGGTTAGGGTCAGGGTCAGGGTTAGGTTCAGGGTTAGGGGTCAGGGTCAGGGTTAGGGGTCAGGGTCAGGGTTAGGGGTCAGGGTTAGGGGTCAGGGTCAGGGTTAGGTTCAGGGTTAGGGTCAGGGTCAGGGTTAGGTTCAGGGTTAGGGGTCAGGGTTAGGTTCAGGGTTAGGGTCAGGGTCAGGGTTATGTTCAGGGTTAGGGTCAGGGTCAGGGTTATGTTCAGGGTTAGGGTCAGGGTCAGGGTTAGGTTCAGGGTTAGGGGTTAGGGTTAGGGGTTAGGGTTAGGGTTAGGGTCAGGGTCAGGGGTTAGGTTCAGGGTTAGGGTCAGGGTCAGGGGTTAGGGGTTAGGGGTTCGGGTTAGGGGTCAGGGTCAGGGTTAGGTTCAGGGTTAGGGTCAGGGTCAGGGTTAGGGTCAGGGTCAGGGTTAGGGTTAGGTCTTCATCTCTGGAATTCACTGAATACAACTGTGAAGTCGTCGTTTTCTTTAATAACATTTAAAACACATTTTAAAAAATATCTTTTATTTAAATAGAGTTTAGTGTGACTGGTTGTTTTACAGCTCGTTCACATTTAAAGTGTCTGATGTTTTGTTGTTTTATGACTGTATGTTTTGAGCCCTCTGGGCTTCCGTCCGTCCTCTCCTGAACATTTTAATATAATTTTACTGTGAAATATTTTTATTATAACTTTTATAAAGTTGCACCTCTAATATTAGTGTATCTAATTTTGTTATTGATAATTGTAAACTGTGTTGCCGTTAGAGATCGAGGTAATTGATCCCTTAAATGTGATGCTGCAGATTGACCGATCACACCCGTCTCCATGGTAACAAACACTCATTGATAAAAAGGCATTTTGTGAATGTTGGGTGACCCCCGCCTGGCCATCGGTTCGTCTTACGTGTCTGAGAGAACGACTGTTCGAGAGCCGCTGGACGGACAAACCACACAACACGCACACGGAGTTTGACCTTTGACCTGCCAAACCACCGCCGAGATATCAACCGCACGCCGCGAGAAGTCGTCCACAATGAAACTGAAAGAGACAGGAAACAGTTTTATCTGTTGTCCAAAGTAAAACCACAGACAGAGACGAAGAAAACCCGTGCAACAGTCGGGGGCGGAGCCATCATCTCTGTGATGGCGAGGATCCTGAAACAGAGACAGTTAGTGACGCATGCACACACACACACCTTCTCACCTGTTCACATCTGTTCACACCTGTTCATGTGCAGGATGGTGCGGCTTCCTGTGCTGATGTTGATGATGATCACAGAAGCTGGAAGGATGCACTGAGCATGCTCAGTAACCAGAGACACGTCGATGTGGAACTTCCGAAAATCCTCCAAAATATAACTACAGACAGGAAACTGTTTTACATCTGGTCTGTCCTTCAAAATAAAACTAAAGACAGGAAACTGTTTTACATCTGGTCTGTCCTTCAAAATAAAACTAAAGACAGGAAACTTTTACATCTGGTCTGTCCTTCAAAATAAAACTAAAGACAGGAAACTGTTTTACATCCGGTCTGTCCTTCAAAATAAAACTAAAGACAGGAGACTGTTTTACATCTGGTCTGTCCTTCAAAATAAAACTAAAGACAGGAAACTGTTTTACATCTGGTCTGTCCTTCAAAATAAAACTAAAGACAGGAAACTGTCTTACATCTGGTCTGTCCTTCAAAATAAAACTAAAGACAGGAGACTGTTTTACATCTGGTCTGTCCTTCAAAATAAAACTAAAGACAGGAGACTGTTTTACATCTGGTCTGTCCTTCAAAATAAAACTAAAGACAGGAGACTGTTTTACATCTGGTCTGTCCTTCAAAATAAAACTAAAGACAGGAGACTGTTTTACATCTGGTCTGTCCTTCAAAATAAAACTAAAGACAGGAGACTGTTTTACATCTGGTCTGTCCTTCAAAATAAAACTAATGACAGGAGACTGTTTTACATCTGGTCTGTCCTTCAAAATAAAACTAAAGACAGGAGACTGTTTTACATCTGGTCTGTCCTTCAAAATAAAACTAATGACAGGAGACTGTTTTACATCTGGTCTGTCCTTCAAAATAAAACTAAAGACAGGAAACTGTCCTCACCTGAGCTCTGAACTGATCCAAGAGAGGATGAAGATGAAGAAGGAGAGGATGATGATGATGAAGGAGAGGATGAAGATGAAGAAGGAGAGGATGATGATGATGAAGGAGAGGATGAAGATGAAGAAGGAGAGGATGAAGATGAAGAAGGAGAGGATGATGATGATGAAGGAGAGGATGAAGATGAAGAAGGAGAGGATGATGATGATGAAGGAGAGGATGAAGATGAAGAAGGAGAGGATGATGATGGAGAGGATAAAGATGAAGAAGGAGAGGATGAAGATGAAGAAGGAGAGGATGATGATGATGAAAGAGAGGATGATGAAGGAGATGATGATGAAGGATTATGTGTGTATTCAGCAATAAATCAATAAACAGTTAATGTTGAACATCATGAGTCAGGGTTATGGGGTCAGGGGTAAGGGGTTAGGGGTTATGGGGTCAGGGGTCAGGGGTTATGGGGTCAGGGGTCAGGGGTTATGGGTTATGGGGTCAGGGGTTATGGGGCAGTTCGGGGTTATGAGTTCGTGTTAAATGAATAAACTGAACTGAAGTTAAAAACTTTTACTTCTGTTTCAAATAATTAAAGATCAATAAAATCAGAAGTTGATCTTATTTTAGGAAAATCAGTCATCTACATGAAAGACTGTTTTATTCACATTTATTATTAAATTGTATTAAATAAAATTAAGAATAAATAAGTTAGAACATTTATGTTTGTCTATCGCCCAGTTTGCTACACAAGGTTTTATTGTTAGTGCAGGAAGTGGAATATACATTATATACAGTATATATATGTGTGTATATATATATATATATATATATATATATATATATAACAGATATATATATATATATAATAACTTATAGTTATAGTCAGTTATTATATATATATATAACAGATATATATATATAATAACTTATAGTTATAGTCAGTTATTATACATTATAAATTTGTATTTGAAGCATATAAACAAATTATTTTTGTTTCTGTCACTTTACATTTGTTCTTGGGGCGTTGTTGTAGTTGTTGTTGTTGTTGTTGTTGTTATGCAGCTGCTCTTTCCCACCATGGCTAATTGTTAATTAATTGATTTAATGTATAATTTGATAGCTCATCAGGCTGTTTGTGTTCTCTGTGTGGTCAGGTCTGTTCTGGTCTGTTCAGGTCTGTTCTGGTCTGTTCGGGTCTGTTCTGGTCTGTTCGGGTCTGTTCGGGTCTGTTCTGGTCTGTTCGGGTCTATTCGGGTCTGTTCTGGTCTGTTCTGGTCTGTTCGGGTCTGTTCTGGTCTGTTCTGGTCTGTTCGGGTCTATTCGGGTCTGTTCTGGTCTGTTATGGTCTGTTCGGGTCTGTTCTGGTCTGTTCGGGTCTGTTCTGGTCTGTTCTGGTCTGTTCTGGTCTATTCGGGTCTGTTCTGATCTGTTCGGGTCTGTTCGGGTCTGTTCTGGTCTGTTCGGGTCTGTTCTGGTCTGTTCTGGTCTGGTCGGGTCTGTTCGGGTCTGTTCTGGTCTGGTCGGGTCTGTTCGGGTCTGTTCGGGTCTGTTCTGGTCTGTTCTGGTCTGTTCGGGTCTGTTCGGGTCTGTTCTGGTCTGGTCGGGTCTATTCGGGTCTGTTCTGGTCTGTTCTGGTCTGGTCAGGTCTATTCGGGTCTGTTCGGGTCTGTTCGGGTCTGTTCTGGTCTGGTCGGGTCTATTCGGGTCTGTTCTGGTCTGTTCTGGTCTGTTCTGGTCTATTCGGGTCTGTTCGGGTCTGTTCTGGTCTGGTCGGGTCTATTCGGGTCTGTTCTGGTCTGTTCGGGTCTGTTCTGGTCTGTTCTGGTCTGTTCGGGTCTGTTCGGGTCTGTTCTGGTCTGTTCGGGTCTGTTCTGGTCTGTTTGGGTCTGTTCGGGTCGGGTCTGTTCGGGTCTGTTTGGGTCTGTTCTGGTCTGTTCGGGTCGGGTCGGGTCGGGTCGGGTCTGTTCGGGTCTGTTCTGGTCTGTTCGGGTCGGGTCTCGCTCTGCTTGGGTTCCTCTTGGATCAGGTCTCTCTTTTATGAAAGTTAATTTATGCGTGTCGGGTTCGGTTCGGGTTTCCGTGTGTCGGATTCGGGTTCAGCGTGTCTGGTGGATTCAGACCGACTGCGGGTTCGGGTTCGGGTTCGGATCAGGAAGTCTATCATGGAAAGGCCACACCCCTTCACTGCAACGCTGTTCCCTGATTGGTTAGCTGAACTAATATATGTGTAAAAAGCAGCAGGTTACCATGGAAACAGCATCACTGCAAAATTATGAAATCACTAGAACACCTGGTTGTGATCAATCTATAATCAATACTGTATCATCAGATCCGATCGGCCAGTGTGTGATCAATCTATAATCAATACAGATCCGATCGGCCGGTGTGTGATCAATCTATAATCAATACTGTATCATCAGATCCGATCGGCCGGTGTGTGTCAGTGGATTCAACAGGACTTCATGAAATATATTGATTATAATCTCTGACATCATGAGAAGAGACACAATATAACCATGTTTGCTTTTAATGTGACTCTTTCATTTTAAATTATTTCACTTTTATTATTTACATTTATAGTGTTTAGTGACTAATTGATCGACTGAGGTAAGTATTAGAAATCAATCAATCACTGATATTGGTGGCTTGTTTCCATCTTATGTTCGTGTTTTACTGGGACTGGATCATACTGGATAATAATAATAATAAAATGTACATGATACATTTGAACCTGGTCAGTCTGAACAGACATGGTTATTGATAAATGTATTGATGAATGTATTGATAAGTACTCACTTGGCCACAGGTCCAGCAGTCAGCGACCCCATGAAGGCGCAGGGCGCTCCGAGCAGCGACAGCACCGTGCAGGAGTTTGAAGCGTTCCCGCCTCGCTGCCAACGCTGCGACAAACACCTGCATGTACGGAGAGACGACAGGGACAAAACTGTGAGTTTGTAACTGTGAACATCAAAACAACTGTCAGGTTGTCAGAACAGTTCTGTATTCTGGAAAAGAACAAGAACTGTGACAAAGTCAGGATGAAAACTATAGGTAATCAGTGGAAATCAATAGAACATAATAACATTTTGATCAGATTTATCTGATAGAAGTGATATTAATCATTTAGTGAGAGACAATTTTCACAAACACTGTTTGATGGCATTAGCTTGTGTGCTAACCTGCAACTGGTGTTAGCATTAGTCTGTGTGCTAACCTGCAGTTGGTGTTAGCATTAGTCTGTGTGCTAACCTGAAGTTGGTGTTAGCATTAGTCTGTGTGCTAACCTGCAGTTGGTGTTAGCATTAGTCTGTGTGCTAACCTGCTGTTAGTGTTAGCATTAGTCTGTGTGCTAACCTGCAGTTGGTGTTAGCATTAGTCTGTGTGCTAACCTGAAGTTGGTGTTAGCATTAGTCTGTGTGCTAACCTGCAGTTGGTATTAGCATTAGTCTGTGTGCTAACCTGCAGTTGGTGTTAGCATTAGTCTGTGTGCTAACCTGCTGTTGGTGTTAGCATTATCATGTATGCTAACCTGCTGTTGGTGTTAGCATTAGCTTGTGTGCTAACCTGCAGCTGGTGTTAGCATTATCATGTATGCTAACCCACAGCTGATGTTAGCATTAGTCTGTGTGCTAACCTGCTGTTGGTGTTAGCATTAACATGTATGCTAACCTGCTGTTGGTGTTAGCATTATCATGTATGCTAACCTGCTGTTGGTGTTAGCATTAGCCTGTGTGCTAACCTGCTGTTGGTCTTAGCATTAGCTTGTGTGCTAACCTGCTGTCAGTGTCTTCTTCTGGGTATTTGTCGACCACGTTGATGATGTCAAGACACACAAGACCCACACACAAGATCTTCTTTCTCTGTTCCTCCATGTTGATCCGCACACACTGATGGTCTGTATTCAGTCTGTGACAAATGGCTGCACTCTGGACTTTGAAACACAAATGTCTTGTTATCTCATCTGTGAGCTGAGAGTTAATTTACAACAATAAGACACCACTTCCTGTCAGTGTCAGTATAAAATAAAAGCCTTTTTAATGGCCTATATGGACAGTAGCTGGCTTTTCTTAGGCCTAGGGCGCCACCAGCTGGAGGGGCGCTGAAGAGGAGGAGGAAATATTTTGTAATTAGTTTCACACTCCTGATTTACTGTTAAAAGTCTGTCACACTGACATCCTGCACTGACATGAAAAACAGTTCCTGCTGATACTGACAGGAGACTACAGGCAGACTGTAGATTACTGACTGGTAGAATGACCATTTGGCTGCATGATGCAGTAAAAAGAGATGCCAAGACGATGGTAAGGTATACAAAACCAAAAGGTGCTTATTCACCAACCAACAAAAAACAACTATAGCAGCTCATGCATGGCAGCATTGCAGATAAGGGGACCTGATCAGCAACACAGACTAATGGAAACTGATGCCTTCTATACTGTATCACTGGTCCACTAGATTGGATGCTTCCAGTGACAGGTGTCCTCAAAAGTATTATCACATGGCTAATTACCATAGATAATATATATAGAATGTAATTTAACACATAATATTTACAATGACCTACTTACTGCTATTTACCCCTGAATAAACACACAAACATAATTACAATAAACATATATGTACACTAAACTACCAAACCCCTCACTGTCCCATCCTATCACTCTGTCCCTCCTGGAACATTTATGTTGGTGTTTGTAGCCTGGGGGACTCTTTTGGCCAAACACCAAGTAGGAGACAGAAGATATAACAGGTAAGTGTTTATGCAAACAATATAAACACAGTTCACCAAAGCAATGCACTAGCACACACCTTTATAGCATGATATTAAACCACAAAGATATGGATGCACAAAACTCAACAGAACTTCATTAGGGCCCGAAGACCCTCTTGCATCTGTTCTGTTTCTTTCTTTCTCTCTTCTTTCTTTTATAGGATACAGCAGAAAGGCCTATATACTTACAACAGATTATATACAAACTTTGTATGAAGTTTGGTGTTATTATCATTTATTTTACAATAATTATAGGTCTTATATGTATAATTCAGTAGTGGGGATGACCTATGAGGGGAAGGAAAAATGGAGTGAGAGTGACAGTTTAGTGATAAAGTGCTGCAGAAAAATAAAATCAAAACTAAAATTTGTAGCTCTGTACTGCAGTTTTTCATTTATTAGGACCCGAGCACCTAGCGGTTCACTCACACTCTCCATTCACATATATGAGTATCAGTTACTTATTGTCTCTACACACCTGACAGCAGCGTTCAATGCTTAATGTTTTCTGAAGGAGTACATGTGTTCACAAATGAAAAATTTTGGAGCATCAAAGAAATTCAGGAGCACAATGGAAAGTGTTCAAGTAACAGTTTATTAAAGAAAACAAACATTACATACATATTTAAACTGTTTGTGTGTGTGTGTGTATAAATCAATATGTTGTCTTTAGGGCAAAAATCATAATCACGATTATTTTTCCTCAATATTGAGATCACATTTATTTAACATTAGTTTTTGACTCATTTTTGCTGATTGGTTATGGTGATAAAGCACATATAGGACACTATTATACCTGCAATCATATATTGCACTAATGGTCAAGAAAGACAATATATGGGGGAAGAACTCAGGAAGAGTCTTTGGGCTCAGCATTATGACTTTAATGAACCTGCCAAGTGGGTGGAGCAGCAGTGTTTTTGTCTTTTTGAGTTTATTATACAGACAGAATTAATGTGTAGGATTTAACTTTTGGTCCACAGTATGAAGCGTAGGGTGACTATAATGTACTTAATATGCTGGTTGCCAACCGCTGTTGGGTTAGAGTGGTACATCCTGTCAGCCGACGGATTTCCTATCTGTGCAGCCGAACACAGCAACTCCTCCACGGACTGTTTCACCATGATGGTCCCGGTGTTTCTTCCGCAGGCTTCATTTCACTTAACTGACTGACAGACCCGCTGGTTCTTCCCACTTTAACCTGAATAACAAACCGGGCTCGGTGGTCCGGTTGGATCCAAACAGAGAGCCGGGGCTAGCTGAGAGCCGAGCGGAGGCTAACTGGTTATGCTTCCTTCCGGTCATGCTGCAGCTAACGCTCCGTTAGCCTTATTAGTCATTTCAACTTTAAATCCCTCTAGCATTTCATAAAGTCTTATGGTTGT
>NC_056536.1:35664726-35667226 GCF_910596095.1 Thunnus maccoyii
ATATCTGCCTTTCTGTGTGAGACAATTCTGGTCAGGTCAACAAAGGAGAGCTCAGCGGCTGACCAGCGTGGATGGCAGTTTATGGGGATATACCCCAGTGTCTGCTTCTGTATGTCAGCTGGTGTGTCCTCCTCATCCACAGCCTGGATGTCCTCTGGCTCTTCCTGGCGGGTTTTTTTTTGTTTTGGGGCTCTTTGGAAGTCAGATGTGTTTCTAGTTTTGGTACCCTGCACGGAATGTCCTCGTGCAGGCGCCACACCACCAAGGGCCCAACTTTCGGGAGACTGTGGTGGGACTGCAGATGTAATTCCTGCATCTTTGATTGCCTCAAAGGCAGGTCCAGTGTGAGCTCGCGTGGTGCCACGTAGTCCACGTAGTCTCCATTTTCGATGATGCCAATGCATGAAAGGAACGTGAGCGTCTCTAACTTCTCCCCATGGACCATCTCATTGGGCAGCCCCACAAGACACTTTTCCAGCCACGGCATGCCCTGCTCCCTGTAGCGGTCCAGCTTACTGGGAAAACAGAGTCCTCTCCGTTCCACCTGGTGGAGGATGTGGGAGCGGATGACTGCCAGGCGAGAGACCATCGGGGGGCCAGTTTCCGTCACGAAAAGCTCTACATAAGACCTCTTGTCCCAGCTGAATCGTACCCGCTTCCCTTGCCACATTTTCAGGTGGGGGACCCAACGTAACTTGATCTCTTCCAGCCCCAGCCGAAGGCAATTAAGAGGGTCCAGGCCAGCCCGGGTGACAAGATCCCTGGCTCTGTCAAAGGTTCCTGGAAAGGGAAAAGCCCCCTGGGTTAGGGTTAGGGTTAGAGTTAGGGGTTAGGGTTAGGGTTAGGTATGGGGGTAAAACGAGGTTTGTCTCACTGGACAAAACGGGACAAACGTGAATAACTTTTGATAGGGAGGTCATAGAGACTTGGAACCAAGCTCCATCCCCACTAATTCAGGTACGGCCTTTCCAACAGTACCACCCATGAGCATGTGCGAGCTTCGGGTCCTGAGATACGTCACTTCCGGATTTTGAAATGGCCGTATCTCGGCAACGGAAGGTCGTAGAGACATGGGTCCAAGACTGGCGCGTTCAGAGCCCCCAAATTAGGTCTGACGCCACCCACTCCCGAGTCTCTACGACTTTTGGTTCCCGAGTTAGGGTAGGGGTAGGGTTAGGCCTAGGGTTAGAGCTAGGGTTACGGTAGGTATGGGGGTTAAACGAGGTTTGTCTCGCTGGACAAAACGGGACAAACGTGAATAACTTTTGATAGGGAGGTCATAGAGACTTGGAACCAAGCTCCATCCCCACTAATTCAGGCACGGCCTTTCCAACAGTGCCACCCACGAGCATGTGCGAGCTTCCGGTCCTGAGATACGTCACTTCCTGTTTTTGAAATGGCTGTATCTCAGGAACGGAAGGTCGTAGAGACATGGGTCCAAGACTGGCGCGTTCAGAGCCCCCGAATTAGGTCTGACGCCACCCACTCCCGAGTCTCTACGACTTTTGGTTCCCGAGTTAGGGTAGGGGTAGGGTTAGGCCTAGGGTTAGAGCTAGGGTTACGGTAGGTATGGGGGTTAAACGAGGTTTGTCTCGCTGGACAAAACGGGACAAACGTGAATAACTTTTGATAGGGAGGTCATAGAGACTTGGAACCAAGCTCCATCCCCACTAATTCAGGCACGGCCTTTCCAACAGTGCCACCCACGAGCATGTGCGAGCTTCCGGTCCTGAGATACGTCACTTCCTGTTTTTGAAATGGCTGTATCTCAGGAACGGAAGGTCGTAGAGACATGGGTCCAAGACTGGCGCGTTCAGAGCCCCCGAATTAGGTCTGACGCCACCCACTCCCGAGTCTCTACGACTTTTGGTTCCCGAGTTATAGAGCAAAATGTCCTCCCCATTGGAAATGAATGGGATGAAAATTTCAGCAAGTGTTGGGGGCCTAAATCGAGCACGCAGAAAGTATTTAGGAGCACGTTTCAGGTCATTCGGAGTCTATTCGTACCACTCATGGAGTGACTTTTTCGAAAAATCTTGACACCCATGAGAGATGAGGTAGGCGTTAAGGTATAAGAGGTAGGTAAGTATTTTGAAGGTAAGTCGTGGACTGTTTGGTTGGTATTAACGCATAAGAGGTAGGTAAGTGTATTTAAAGGTAAGTTGTGGACTCTTTGGTCTGGCCTCAGTGCATCCGAGGCACGCAAGCCCCCACGCCACGTCAAGTCAGAGTCCATGTGGAGGTTTTTTTTGTTTGTTTTTTTTTTTTTTTTTTTTTTTTAAATTTGTTTAAACTTACTACTTCTTTCTTTTGTTTTTCTTATAGTAATACTAATGAAGTATGAACACACCAATGCGCAGATGCTGTAATCATAACAATGAACTTAAGAAAACTAACAACATAACATGAAAAATCTTCTTTGGACTTAGTTGTCTCTCTGCATCCTCTGCCTCTTTTTGATAAACGCCTTAAAATGTCTGGCAGGGACCAGGTTTTTGCC
>NC_056536.1:35677226-35682226 GCF_910596095.1 Thunnus maccoyii
CCAAGACTGGCGCGTTCAGAGCCCCCAAATTAGGTCTGACGCCACCCACTCCCGAGTCTCTACGACTTTTGGTTCCCGAGTTAGGGTAGGGGTAGGGTTAGGCCTAGGGTTAGAGCTAGGGTTACGGTAGGTATGGGGGTTAAACGAGGTTTGTCTCGCTGGACAAAACGGGACAAACGTGAATAACTTTTGATAGGGAGGTCATAGAGACTTGGAACCAAGCTCCATCCCCACTAATTCAGGCACGGCCTTTCCAACAGTGCCACCCACGAGCATGTGCGAGCTTCCGGTCCTGAGATACGTCACTTCCTGTTTTTGAAATGGCTGTATCTCGGCAACGGAAGGTCGTAGAGACATGGGTCCAAGACTGGCGCGTTCAGCGCCCCCAAATTAGGTCTGACGCCACCCACTCCCGAGTCTCTACGACTTTTGGTTAGGGTTAGGGTAGGGGTAGGGTTAGGGCTAGGGTTAGAGCTAGGGTTACGGTAGGTATGGGGGTTAAACGAGGTTTGTCTCGCTGGACAAAACGGGACAAACGTGAATAACTTTTGATAGGGAGGTCATAGAGACTTGGAACCAAGCTCCATCCCCACTAATTCAGGCACGGCCTTTCCAACAGTGCCACCCACGAGCATGTGCGAGCTTCCGGTCCTGAGATACGTCACTTCCTGTTTTTGAAATGGCTGTATCTCAGGAACGGAAGGTCGTAGAGACATGGGTCCAAGACTGGCGCGTTCAGAGCCCCCGAATTAGGTCTGACGCCACCCACTCCCGAGTCTCTACGACTTTTGGTTCCCGAGTTAGGGTAGGGGTAGGGTTAGGCCTAGGGTTAGAGCTAGGGTTACGGTAGGTATGGGGGTTAAACGAGGTTTGTCTCGCTGGACAAAACGGGACAAACGTGAATAACTTTTGATAGGGAGGTCATAGAGACTTGGAACCAAGCTCCATCCCCACTAATTCAGGCACGGCCTTTCCAACAGTGCCACCCACGAGCATGTGCGAGCTTCCGGTCCTGAGATACGTCACTTCCTGTTTTTGAAATGGCTGTATCTCGGCAACGGAAGGTCGTAGAGACATGGGTCCAAGACTGGCGCGTTCAGCGCCCCCAAATTAGGTCTGACGCCACCCACTCCCGAGTCTCTACGACTTTTGGTTAGGGTTAGGGTAGGGGTAGGGTTAGGGCTAGGGTTAGAGCTAGGGTTACGGTAGGTATGGGGGTTAAACGAGGTTTGTCTCGCTGGACAAAACGGGACAAACGTGAATAACTTTTGATAGGGAGGTCATAGAGACTTGGAACCAAGCTCCATCCCCACTAATTCAGGCACGGCCTTTCCAACAGTGCCACCCACGAGCATGTGCGAGCTTCCGGTCCTGAGATACGTCACTTCCTGTTTTTGAAATGGCTGTATCTCAGGAACGGAAGGTCGTAGAGACATGGGTCCAAGACTGGCGCGTTCAGAGCCCCCGAATTAGGTCTGACGCCACCCACTCCCGAGTCTCTACGACTTTTGGTTCCCGAGTTATAGAGCAAAATGTCCTCCCCATTGGAAATGAATGGGATGAAAATTTCAGCAAGTGTTGGGGGCCTAAATCGAGCACGCAGAAAGTATTTAGGAGCACGTTTCAGGTCATTCGGAGTCTATTCGTACCACTCATGGAGTGACTTTTTCGAAAAATCTTGACACCCATGAGAGATGAGGTAGGCGTTAAGGTATAAGAGGTAGGTAAGTATTTTGAAGGTAAGTCGTGGACTGTTTGGTTGGTATTAACGCATAAGAGGTAGGTAAGTGTATTTAAAGGTAAGTTGTGGACTCTTTGGTCTGGCCTCAGTGCATCCGAGGCACGCAAGCCCCCACGCCACGTCAAGTCAGAGTCCATGTGGAGGTTTTTTTTGTTTGTTTTTTTGTTTGTTGTTTTTTTTTTTTTTTTTTTTTTTAAATTTGTTTAAACTTACTACTTCTTTCTTTTGTTTTTCTTATAGTAATACTAATGAAGTATGAACACACCAATGCGCAGATGCTGTAATCATAACAATGAACTTAAGAAAACTAACAACATAACATGAAAAATCTTCTTTGGACTTAGTTGTCTCTCTGCATCCTCTGCCTCTTTTTGATAAACGCCTTAAAATGTCTGGCAGGGACCAGGTTTTTGCCCACATTGTTTTAAATATGCAATATCTGCCTTTCTGTGTGAGACAATTCTGGTCAGGTCAACAAAGGAGAGCTCAGCGGCTGACCAGCGTGGATGGCAGTTTATGGGGATATACCCCAGTGTCTGCTTCTGTATGTCAGCTGGTGTGTCCTCCTCATCCACAGCCTGGATGTCCTCTGGCTCTTCCTGGCGGGTTTTTTTTTGTTTTGGGGCTCTTTGGAAGTCAGATGTGTTTCTAGTTTTGGTACCCTGCACGGAATGTCCTCGTGCAGGCGCCACACCACCAAGGGCCCAACTTTCGGGAGACTGTGGTGGGACTGCAGATGTAATTCCTGCATCTTTGATTGCCTCAAAGGCAGGTCCAGTGTGAGCTCGCGTGGTGCCACGTAGTCCACGTAGTCTCCATTTTCGATGATGCCAATGCATGAAAGGAACGTGAGCGTCTCTAACTTCTCCCCATGGACCATCTCATTGGGCAGCCCCACAAGACACTTTTCCAGCCACGGCATGCCCTGCTCCCTGTAGCGGTCCAGCTTACTGGGAAAACAGAGTCCTCTCCGTTCCACCTGGTGGAGGATGTGGGAGCGGATGACTGCCAGGCGAGAGACCATCGGGGGGCCAGTTTCCGTCACGAAAAGCTCTACATAAGACCTCTTGTCCCAGCTGAATCGTACCCGCTTCCCTTGCCACATTTTCAGGTGGGGGACCCAACGTAACTTGATCTCTTCCAGCCCCAGCCGAAGGCAATTAAGAGGGTCCAGGCCAGCCCGGGTGACAAGATCCCTGGCTCTGTCAAAGGTTCCTGGAAAGGGAAAAGCCCCCTGGGTTAGGGTTAGGGTTAGAGTTAGGGGTTAGGGTTAGGGTTAGGTATGGGGGTAAAACGAGGTTTGTCTCACTGGACAAAACGGGACAAACGTGAATAACTTTTGATAGGGAGGTCATAGAGACTTGGAACCAAGCTCCATCCCCACTAATTCAGGTACGGCCTTTCCAACAGTACCACCCATGAGCATGTGCGAGCTTCGGGTCCTGAGATACGTCACTTCCGGATTTTGAAATGGCCGTATCTCGGCAACGGAAGGTCGTAGAGACATGGGTCCAAGACTGGCGCGTTCAGAGCCCCCAAATTAGGTCTGACGCCACCCACTCCCGAGTCTCTACGACTTTTGGTTCCCGAGTTAGGGTAGGGGTAGGGTTAGGCCTAGGGTTAGAGCTAGGGTTACGGTAGGTATGGGGGTTAAACGAGGTTTGTCTCGCTGGACAAAACGGGACAAACGTGAATAACTTTTGATAGGGAGGTCATAGAGACTTGGAACCAAGCTCCATCCCCACTAATTCAGGCACGGCCTTTCCAACAGTGCCACCCACGAGCATGTGCGAGCTTCCGGTCCTGAGATACGTCACTTCCTGTTTTTGAAATGGCTGTATCTCGGCAACGGAAGGTCGTAGAGACATGGGTCCAAGACTGGCGCGTTCAGCGCCCCCAAATTAGGTCTGACGCCACCCACTCCCGAGTCTCTACGACTTTTGGTTAGGGTTAGGGTAGGGGTAGGGTTAGGGCTAGGGTTAGAGCTAGGGTTACGGTAGGTATGGGGGTTAAACGAGGTTTGTCTCGCTGGACAAAACGGGACAAACGTGAATAACTTTTGATAGGGAGGTCATAGAGACTTGGAACCAAGCTCCATCCCCACTAATTCAGGCACGGCCTTTCCAACAGTGCCACCCACGAGCATGTGCGAGCTTCCGGTCCTGAGATACGTCACTTCCTGTTTTTGAAATGGCTGTATCTCAGGAACGGAAGGTCGTAGAGACATGGGTCCAAGACTGGCGCGTTCAGAGCCCCCGAATTAGGTCTGACGCCACCCACTCCCGAGTCTCTACGACTTTTGGTTCCCGAGTTATAGAGCAAAATGTCCTCCCCATTGGAAATGAATGGGATGAAAATTTCAGCAAGTGTTGGGGGCCTAAATCGAGCACGCAGAAAGTATTTAGGAGCACGTTTCAGGTCATTCGGAGTCTATTCGTACCACTCATGGAGTGACTTTTTCGAAAAATCTTGACACCCATGAGAGATGAGGTAGGCGTTAAGGTATAAGAGGTAGGTAAGTATTTTGAAGGTAAGTCGTGGACTGTTTGGTTGGTATTAACGCATAAGAGGTAGGTAAGTGTATTTAAAGGTAAGTTGTGGACTCTTTGGTCTGGCCTCAGTGCATCCGAGGCACGCAAGCCCCCACGCCACGTCAAGTCAGAGTCCATGTGGAGGTTTTTTTTGTTTGTTTTTTTTTTTTTTTTTTTTTTTAAATTTGTTTAAACTTACTACTTCTTTCTTTTGTTTTTCTTATAGTAATACTAATGAAGTATGAACACACCAATGCGCAGATGCTGTAATCATAACAATGAACTTAAGAAAACTAACAACATAACATGAAAAATCTTCTTTGGACTTAGTTGTCTCTCTGCATCCTCTGCCTCTTTTTGATAAACGCCTTAAAATGTCTGGCAGGGACCAGGTTTTTGCCCACATTGTTTTAAATATGCAATATCTGCCTTTCTGTGTGAGACAATTCTGGTCAGGTCAACAAAGGAGAGCTCAGCGGCTGACCAGCGTGGATGGCAGTTTATGGGGATATACCCCAGTGTCTGCTTCTGTATGTCAGCTGGTGTGTCCTCCTCATCCACAGCCTGGATGTCCTCTGGCTCTTCCTGGCGGGTTTTTTTTGTTTTGGGGCTCTTTGGAAGTCAGATGTGTTTCTAGTTTTGGTACCCTGCACGGAATGTCCTCGTGCAGGCGCCACACCACCAAGGGCCCAACTTTCGGGAGACTGTGGTGGGACTGCAGATGTAAT
>NC_056536.1:35687226-35689726 GCF_910596095.1 Thunnus maccoyii
TTTGGTTAGGGTTAGGGTAGGGGTAGGGTTAGGGCTAGGGTTAGAGCTAGGGTTACGGTAGGTATGGGGGTTAAACGAGGTTTGTCTCGCTGGACAAAACGGGACAAACGTGAATAACTTTTGATAGGGAGGTCATAGAGACTTGGAACCAAGCTCCATCCCCACTAATTCAGGCACGGCCTTTCCAACAGTGCCACCCACGAGCATGTGCGAGCTTCCGGTCCTGAGATACGTCACTTCCTGTTTTTGAAATGGCTGTATCTCAGGAACGGAAGGTCGTAGAGACATGGGTCCAAGACTGGCGCGTTCAGAGCCCCCGAATTAGGTCTGACGCCACCCACTCCCGAGTCTCTACGACTTTTGGTTCCCGAGTTATAGAGCAAAATGTCCTCCCCATTGGAAATGAATGGGATGAAAATTTCAGCAAGTGTTGGGGGCCTAAATCGAGCACGCAGAAAGTATTTAGGAGCACGTTTCAGGTCATTCGGAGTCTATTCGTACCACTCATGGAGTGACTTTTTCGAAAAATCTTGACACCCATGAGAGATGAGGTAGGCGTTAAGGTATAAGAGGTAGGTAAGTATTTTGAAGGTAAGTCGTGGACTGTTTGGTTGGTATTAACGCATAAGAGGTAGGTAAGTGTATTTAAAGGTAAGTTGTGGACTCTTTGGTCTGGCCTCAGTGCATCCGAGGCACGCAAGCCCCCACGCCACGTCAAGTCAGAGTCCATGTGGAGGTTTTTTTTGTTTGTTTTTTTGTTTGTTGTTTTTTTTTTTTTTTTTTTTTTTAAATTTGTTTAAACTTACTACTTCTTTCTTTTGTTTTTCTTATAGTAATACTAATGAAGTATGAACACACCAATGCGCAGATGCTGTAATCATAACAATGAACTTAAGAAAACTAACAACATAACATGAAAAATCTTCTTTGGACTTAGTTGTCTCTCTGCATCCTCTGCCTCTTTTTGATAAACGCCTTAAAATGTCTGGCAGGGACCAGGTTTTTGCCCACATTGTTTTAAATATGCAATATCTGCCTTTCTGTGTGAGACAATTCTGGTCAGGTCAACAAAGGAGAGCTCAGCGGCTGACCAGCGTGGATGGCAGTTTATGGGGATATACCCCAGTGTCTGCTTCTGTATGTCAGCTGGTGTGTCCTCCTCATCCACAGCCTGGATGTCCTCTGGCTCTTCCTGGCGGGTTTTTTTTGTTTTGGGGCTCTTTGGAAGTCAGATGTGTTTCTAGTTTTGGTACCCTGCACGGAATGTCCTCGTGCAGGCGCCACACCACCAAGGGCCCAACTTTCGGGAGACTGTGGTGGGACTGCAGATGTAATTCCTGCATCTTTGATTGCCTCAAAGGCAGGTCCAGTGTGAGCTCGCGTGGTGCCACGTAGTCCACGTAGTCTCCATTTTCGATGATGCCAATGCATGAAAGGAACGTGAGCGTCTCTAACTTCTCCCCATGGACCATCTCATTGGGCAGCCCCACAAGACACTTTTCCAGCCACGGCATGCCCTGCTCCCTGTAGCGGTCCAGCTTACTGGGAAAACAGAGTCCTCTCCGTTCCACCTGGTGGAGGATGTGGGAGCGGATGACTGCCAGGCGAGAGACCATCGGGGGGCCAGTTTCCGTCACGAAAAGCTCTACATAAGACCTCTTGTCCCAGCTGAATCGTACCCGCTTCCCTTGCCACATTTTCAGGTGGGGGACCCAACGTAACTTGATCTCTTCCAGCCCCAGCCGAAGGCAATTAAGAGGGTCCAGGCCAGCCCGGGTGACAAGATCCCTGGCTCTGTCAAAGGTTCCTGGAAAGGGAAAAGCCCCCTGGGTTAGGGTTAGGGTTAGAGTTAGGGGTTAGGGTTAGGGTTAGGTATGGGGGTAAAACGAGGTTTGTCTCACTGGACAAAACGGGACAAACGTGAATAACTTTTGATAGGGAGGTCATAGAGACTTGGAACCAAGCTCCATCCCCACTAATTCAGGTACGGCCTTTCCAACAGTACCACCCATGAGCATGTGCGAGCTTCGGGTCCTGAGATACGTCACTTCCGGATTTTGAAATGGCCGTATCTCGGCAACGGAAGGTCGTAGAGACATGGGTCCAAGACTGGCGCGTTCAGAGCCCCCAAATTAGGTCTGACGCCACCCACTCCCGAGTCTCTACGACTTTTGGTTCCCGAGTTAGGGTAGGGGTAGGGTTAGGCCTAGGGTTAGAGCTAGGGTTACGGTAGGTATGGGGGTTAAACGAGGTTTGTCTCGCTGGACAAAACGGGACAAACGTGAATAACTTTTGATAGGGAGGTCATAGAGACTTGGAACCAAGCTCCATCCCCACTAATTCAGGCACGGCCTTTCCAACAGTGCCACCCACGAGCATGTGCGAGCTTCCGGTCCTGAGATACGTCACTTCCTGTTTTTGAAATGGCTGTATCTCGGCAACGGAAGGTCGTAGAGACATGGGTCCAAGACTGGCGCGTTCAGCGCCCCCAAATTAGGTC
>NC_056536.1:35704726-35707226 GCF_910596095.1 Thunnus maccoyii
GTGTTTCTAGTTTTGGTACCCTGCACGGAATGTCCTCGTGCAGGCGCCACACCACCAAGGGCCCAACTTTCGGGAGACTGTGGTGGGACTGCAGATGTAATTCCTGCATCTTTGATTGCCTCAAAGGCAGGTCCAGTGTGAGCTCGCGTGGTGCCACGTAGTCCACGTAGTCTCCATTTTCGATGATGCCAATGCATGAAAGGAACGTGAGCGTCTCTAACTTCTCCCCATGGACCATCTCATTGGGCAGCCCCACAAGACACTTTTCCAGCCACGGCATGCCCTGCTCCCTGTAGCGGTCCAGCTTACTGGGAAAACAGAGTCCTCTCCGTTCCACCTGGTGGAGGATGTGGGAGCGGATGACTGCCAGGCGAGAGACCATCGGGGGGCCAGTTTCCGTCACGAAAAGCTCTACATAAGACCTCTTGTCCCAGCTGAATCGTACCCGCTTCCCTTGCCACATTTTCAGGTGGGGGACCCAACGTAACTTGATCTCTTCCAGCCCCAGCCGAAGGCAATTAAGAGGGTCCAGGCCAGCCCGGGTGACAAGATCCCTGGCTCTGTCAAAGGTTCCTGGAAAGGGAAAAGCCCCCTGGGTTAGGGTTAGGGTTAGAGTTAGGGGTTAGGGTTAGGGTTAGGTATGGGGGTAAAACGAGGTTTGTCTCACTGGACAAAACGGGACAAACGTGAATAACTTTTGATAGGGAGGTCATAGAGACTTGGAACCAAGCTCCATCCCCACTAATTCAGGTACGGCCTTTCCAACAGTACCACCCATGAGCATGTGCGAGCTTCGGGTCCTGAGATACGTCACTTCCGGATTTTGAAATGGCCGTATCTCGGCAACGGAAGGTCGTAGAGACATGGGTCCAAGACTGGCGCGTTCAGAGCCCCCAAATTAGGTCTGACGCCACCCACTCCCGAGTCTCTACGACTTTTGGTTCCCGAGTTAGGGTAGGGGTAGGGTTAGGCCTAGGGTTAGAGCTAGGGTTACGGTAGGTATGGGGGTTAAACGAGGTTTGTCTCGCTGGACAAAACGGGACAAACGTGAATAACTTTTGATAGGGAGGTCATAGAGACTTGGAACCAAGCTCCATCCCCACTAATTCAGGCACGGCCTTTCCAACAGTGCCACCCACGAGCATGTGCGAGCTTCCGGTCCTGAGATACGTCACTTCCTGTTTTTGAAATGGCTGTATCTCGGCAACGGAAGGTCGTAGAGACATGGGTCCAAGACTGGCGCGTTCAGCGCCCCCAAATTAGGTCTGACGCCACCCACTCCCGAGTCTCTACGACTTTTGGTTAGGGTTAGGGTAGGGGTAGGGTTAGGGCTAGGGTTAGAGCTAGGGTTACGGTAGGTATGGGGGTTAAACGAGGTTTGTCTCGCTGGACAAAACGGGACAAACGTGAATAACTTTTGATAGGGAGGTCATAGAGACTTGGAACCAAGCTCCATCCCCACTAATTCAGGCACGGCCTTTCCAACAGTGCCACCCACGAGCATGTGCGAGCTTCCGGTCCTGAGATACGTCACTTCCTGTTTTTGAAATGGCTGTATCTCAGGAACGGAAGGTCGTAGAGACATGGGTCCAAGACTGGCGCGTTCAGAGCCCCCGAATTAGGTCTGACGCCACCCACTCCCGAGTCTCTACGACTTTTGGTTCCCGAGTTATAGAGCAAAATGTCCTCCCCATTGGAAATGAATGGGATGAAAATTTCAGCAAGTGTTGGGGGCCTAAATCGAGCACGCAGAAAGTATTTAGGAGCACGTTTCAGGTCATTCGGAGTCTATTCGTACCACTCATGGAGTGACTTTTTCGAAAAATCTTGACACCCATGAGAGATGAGGTAGGCGTTAAGGTATAAGAGGTAGGTAAGTATTTTGAAGGTAAGTCGTGGACTGTTTGGTTGGTATTAACGCATAAGAGGTAGGTAAGTGTATTTAAAGGTAAGTTGTGGACTCTTTGGTCTGGCCTCAGTGCATCCGAGGCACGCAAGCCCCCACGCCACGTCAAGTCAGAGTCCATGTGGAGGTTTTTTTTGTTTGTTTTTTTGTTTGTTGTTTTTTTTTTTTTTTTTTTTTTTAAATTTGTTTAAACTTACTACTTCTTTCTTTTGTTTTTCTTATAGTAATACTAATGAAGTATGAACACACCAATGCGCAGATGCTGTAATCATAACAATGAACTTAAGAAAACTAACAACATAACATGAAAAATCTTCTTTGGACTTAGTTGTCTCTCTGCATCCTCTGCCTCTTTTTGATAAACGCCTTAAAATGTCTGGCAGGGACCAGGTTTTTGCCCACATTGTTTTAAATATGCAATATCTGCCTTTCTGTGTGAGACAATTCTGGTCAGGTCAACAAAGGAGAGCTCAGCGGCTGACCAGCGTGGATGGCAGTTTATGGGGATATACCCCAGTGTCTGCTTCTGTATGTCAGCTGGTGTGTCCTCCTCATCCACAGCCTGGATGTCCTCTGGCTCTTCCTGGCGGGTTT
>NC_056536.1:35712226-35714726 GCF_910596095.1 Thunnus maccoyii
TACGTCACTTCCGGATTTTGAAATGGCCGTATCTCGGCAACGGAAGGTCGTAGAGACATGGGTCCAAGACTGGCGCGTTCAGAGCCCCCAAATTAGGTCTGACGCCACCCACTCCCGAGTCTCTACGACTTTTGGTTCCCGAGTTAGGGTAGGGGTAGGGTTAGGCCTAGGGTTAGAGCTAGGGTTACGGTAGGTATGGGGGTTAAACGAGGTTTGTCTCGCTGGACAAAACGGGACAAACGTGAATAACTTTTGATAGGGAGGTCATAGAGACTTGGAACCAAGCTCCATCCCCACTAATTCAGGCACGGCCTTTCCAACAGTGCCACCCACGAGCATGTGCGAGCTTCCGGTCCTGAGATACGTCACTTCCTGTTTTTGAAATGGCTGTATCTCGGCAACGGAAGGTCGTAGAGACATGGGTCCAAGACTGGCGCGTTCAGCGCCCCCAAATTAGGTCTGACGCCACCCACTCCCGAGTCTCTACGACTTTTGGTTAGGGTTAGGGTAGGGGTAGGGTTAGGGCTAGGGTTAGAGCTAGGGTTACGGTAGGTATGGGGGTTAAACGAGGTTTGTCTCGCTGGACAAAACGGGACAAACGTGAATAACTTTTGATAGGGAGGTCATAGAGACTTGGAACCAAGCTCCATCCCCACTAATTCAGGCACGGCCTTTCCAACAGTGCCACCCACGAGCATGTGCGAGCTTCCGGTCCTGAGATACGTCACTTCCTGTTTTTGAAATGGCTGTATCTCAGGAACGGAAGGTCGTAGAGACATGGGTCCAAGACTGGCGCGTTCAGAGCCCCCGAATTAGGTCTGACGCCACCCACTCCCGAGTCTCTACGACTTTTGGTTCCCGAGTTATAGAGCAAAATGTCCTCCCCATTGGAAATGAATGGGATGAAAATTTCAGCAAGTGTTGGGGGCCTAAATCGAGCACGCAGAAAGTATTTAGGAGCACGTTTCAGGTCATTCGGAGTCTATTCGTACCACTCATGGAGTGACTTTTTCGAAAAATCTTGACACCCATGAGAGATGAGGTAGGCGTTAAGGTATAAGAGGTAGGTAAGTATTTTGAAGGTAAGTCGTGGACTGTTTGGTTGGTATTAACGCATAAGAGGTAGGTAAGTGTATTTAAAGGTAAGTTGTGGACTCTTTGGTCTGGCCTCAGTGCATCCGAGGCACGCAAGCCCCCACGCCACGTCAAGTCAGAGTCCATGTGGAGGTTTTTTTTGTTTGTTTTTTTGTTTGTTGTTTTTTTTTTTTTTTTTTTTTTTAAATTTGTTTAAACTTACTACTTCTTTCTTTTGTTTTTCTTATAGTAATACTAATGAAGTATGAACACACCAATGCGCAGATGCTGTAATCATAACAATGAACTTAAGAAAACTAACAACATAACATGAAAAATCTTCTTTGGACTTAGTTGTCTCTCTGCATCCTCTGCCTCTTTTTGATAAACGCCTTAAAATGTCTGGCAGGGACCAGGTTTTTGCCCACATTGTTTTAAATATGCAATATCTGCCTTTCTGTGTGAGACAATTCTGGTCAGGTCAACAAAGGAGAGCTCAGCGGCTGACCAGCGTGGATGGCAGTTTATGGGGATATACCCCAGTGTCTGCTTCTGTATGTCAGCTGGTGTGTCCTCCTCATCCACAGCCTGGATGTCCTCTGGCTCTTCCTGGCGGGTTTTTTTTGTTTTGGGGCTCTTTGGAAGTCAGATGTGTTTCTAGTTTTGGTACCCTGCACGGAATGTCCTCGTGCAGGCGCCACACCACCAAGGGCCCAACTTTCGGGAGACTGTGGTGGGACTGCAGATGTAATTCCTGCATCTTTGATTGCCTCAAAGGCAGGTCCAGTGTGAGCTCGCGTGGTGCCACGTAGTCCACGTAGTCTCCATTTTCGATGATGCCAATGCATGAAAGGAACGTGAGCGTCTCTAACTTCTCCCCATGGACCATCTCATTGGGCAGCCCCACAAGACACTTTTCCAGCCACGGCATGCCCTGCTCCCTGTAGCGGTCCAGCTTACTGGGAAAACAGAGTCCTCTCCGTTCCACCTGGTGGAGGATGTGGGAGCGGATGACTGCCAGGCGAGAGACCATCGGGGGGCCAGTTTCCGTCACGAAAAGCTCTACATAAGACCTCTTGTCCCAGCTGAATCGTACCCGCTTCCCTTGCCACATTTTCAGGTGGGGGACCCAACGTAACTTGATCTCTTCCAGCCCCAGCCGAAGGCAATTAAGAGGGTCCAGGCCAGCCCGGGTGACAAGATCCCTGGCTCTGTCAAAGGTTCCTGGAAAGGGAAAAGCCCCCTGGGTTAGGGTTAGGGTTAGAGTTAGGGGTTAGGGTTAGGGTTAGGTATGGGGGTAAAACGAGGTTTGTCTCACTGGACAAAACGGGACAAACGTGAATAACTTTTGATAGGGAGGTCATAGAGACTTGGAACCAAGCTCCATCCCCACTAATTCAGGTACGGCCTTTCCAACAGTACCACC
>NC_056536.1:35724726-35729726 GCF_910596095.1 Thunnus maccoyii
GGGTCCTGAGATACGTCACTTCCGGATTTTGAAATGGCCGTATCTCGGCAACGGAAGGTCGTAGAGACATGGGTCCAAGACTGGCGCGTTCAGAGCCCCCAAATTAGGTCTGACGCCACCCACTCCCGAGTCTCTACGACTTTTGGTTCCCGAGTTAGGGTAGGGGTAGGGTTAGGCCTAGGGTTAGAGCTAGGGTTACGGTAGGTATGGGGGTTAAACGAGGTTTGTCTCGCTGGACAAAACGGGACAAACGTGAATAACTTTTGATAGGGAGGTCATAGAGACTTGGAACCAAGCTCCATCCCCACTAATTCAGGCACGGCCTTTCCAACAGTGCCACCCACGAGCATGTGCGAGCTTCCGGTCCTGAGATACGTCACTTCCTGTTTTTGAAATGGCTGTATCTCGGCAACGGAAGGTCGTAGAGACATGGGTCCAAGACTGGCGCGTTCAGCGCCCCCAAATTAGGTCTGACGCCACCCACTCCCGAGTCTCTACGACTTTTGGTTAGGGTTAGGGTAGGGGTAGGGTTAGGGCTAGGGTTAGAGCTAGGGTTACGGTAGGTATGGGGGTTAAACGAGGTTTGTCTCGCTGGACAAAACGGGACAAACGTGAATAACTTTTGATAGGGAGGTCATAGAGACTTGGAACCAAGCTCCATCCCCACTAATTCAGGCACGGCCTTTCCAACAGTGCCACCCACGAGCATGTGCGAGCTTCCGGTCCTGAGATACGTCACTTCCTGTTTTTGAAATGGCTGTATCTCAGGAACGGAAGGTCGTAGAGACATGGGTCCAAGACTGGCGCGTTCAGAGCCCCCGAATTAGGTCTGACGCCACCCACTCCCGAGTCTCTACGACTTTTGGTTCCCGAGTTATAGAGCAAAATGTCCTCCCCATTGGAAATGAATGGGATGAAAATTTCAGCAAGTGTTGGGGGCCTAAATCGAGCACGCAGAAAGTATTTAGGAGCACGTTTCAGGTCATTCGGAGTCTATTCGTACCACTCATGGAGTGACTTTTTCGAAAAATCTTGACACCCATGAGAGATGAGGTAGGCGTTAAGGTATAAGAGGTAGGTAAGTATTTTGAAGGTAAGTCGTGGACTGTTTGGTTGGTATTAACGCATAAGAGGTAGGTAAGTGTATTTAAAGGTAAGTTGTGGACTCTTTGGTCTGGCCTCAGTGCATCCGAGGCACGCAAGCCCCCACGCCACGTCAAGTCAGAGTCCATGTGGAGGTTTTTTTTGTTTGTTTTTTTGTTTGTTGTTTTTTTTTTTTTTTTTTTTTTTTAAATTTGTTTAAACTTACTACTTCTTTCTTTTGTTTTTCTTATAGTAATACTAATGAAGTATGAACACACCAATGCGCAGATGCTGTAATCATAACAATGAACTTAAGAAAACTAACAACATAACATGAAAAATCTTCTTTGGACTTAGTTGTCTCTCTGCATCCTCTGCCTCTTTTTGATAAACGCCTTAAAATGTCTGGCAGGGACCAGGTTTTTGCCCACATTGTTTTAAATATGCAATATCTGCCTTTCTGTGTGAGACAATTCTGGTCAGGTCAACAAAGGAGAGCTCAGCGGCTGACCAGCGTGGATGGCAGTTTATGGGGATATACCCCAGTGTCTGCTTCTGTATGTCAGCTGGTGTGTCCTCCTCATCCACAGCCTGGATGTCCTCTGGCTCTTCCTGGCGGGTTTTTTTTGTTTTGGGGCTCTTTGGAAGTCAGATGTGTTTCTAGTTTTGGTACCCTGCACGGAATGTCCTCGTGCAGGCGCCACACCACCAAGGGCCCAACTTTCGGGAGACTGTGGTGGGACTGCAGATGTAATTCCTGCATCTTTGATTGCCTCAAAGGCAGGTCCAGTGTGAGCTCGCGTGGTGCCACGTAGTCCACGTAGTCTCCATTTTCGATGATGCCAATGCATGAAAGGAACGTGAGCGTCTCTAACTTCTCCCCATGGACCATCTCATTGGGCAGCCCCACAAGACACTTTTCCAGCCACGGCATGCCCTGCTCCCTGTAGCGGTCCAGCTTACTGGGAAAACAGAGTCCTCTCCGTTCCACCTGGTGGAGGATGTGGGAGCGGATGACTGCCAGGCGAGAGACCATCGGGGGGCCAGTTTCCGTCACGAAAAGCTCTACATAAGACCTCTTGTCCCAGCTGAATCGTACCCGCTTCCCTTGCCACATTTTCAGGTGGGGGACCCAACGTAACTTGATCTCTTCCAGCCCCAGCCGAAGGCAATTAAGAGGGTCCAGGCCAGCCCGGGTGACAAGATCCCTGGCTCTGTCAAAGGTTCCTGGAAAGGGAAAAGCCCCCTGGGTTAGGGTTAGGGTTAGAGTTAGGGGTTAGGGTTAGGGTTAGGTATGGGGGTAAAACGAGGTTTGTCTCACTGGACAAAACGGGACAAACGTGAATAACTTTTGATAGGGAGGTCATAGAGACTTGGAACCAAGCTCCATCCCCACTAATTCAGGTACGGCCTTTCCAACAGTACCACCCATGAGCATGTGCGAGCTTCGGGTCCTGAGATACGTCACTTCCGGATTTTGAAATGGCCGTATCTCGGCAACGGAAGGTCGTAGAGACATGGGTCCAAGACTGGCGCGTTCAGAGCCCCCAAATTAGGTCTGACGCCACCCACTCCCGAGTCTCTACGACTTTTGGTTCCCGAGTTAGGGTAGGGGTAGGGTTAGGCCTAGGGTTAGAGCTAGGGTTACGGTAGGTATGGGGGTTAAACGAGGTTTGTCTCGCTGGACAAAACGGGACAAACGTGAATAACTTTTGATAGGGAGGTCATAGAGACTTGGAACCAAGCTCCATCCCCACTAATTCAGGCACGGCCTTTCCAACAGTGCCACCCACGAGCATGTGCGAGCTTCCGGTCCTGAGATACGTCACTTCCTGTTTTTGAAATGGCTGTATCTCGGCAACGGAAGGTCGTAGAGACATGGGTCCAAGACTGGCGCGTTCAGCGCCCCCAAATTAGGTCTGACGCCACCCACTCCCGAGTCTCTACGACTTTTGGTTAGGGTTAGGGTAGGGGTAGGGTTAGGGCTAGGGTTAGAGCTAGGGTTACGGTAGGTATGGGGGTTAAACGAGGTTTGTCTCGCTGGACAAAACGGGACAAACGTGAATAACTTTTGATAGGGAGGTCATAGAGACTTGGAACCAAGCTCCATCCCCACTAATTCAGGCACGGCCTTTCCAACAGTGCCACCCACGAGCATGTGCGAGCTTCCGGTCCTGAGATACGTCACTTCCTGTTTTTGAAATGGCTGTATCTCAGGAACGGAAGGTCGTAGAGACATGGGTCCAAGACTGGCGCGTTCAGAGCCCCCGAATTAGGTCTGACGCCACCCACTCCCGAGTCTCTACGACTTTTGGTTCCCGAGTTATAGAGCAAAATGTCCTCCCCATTGGAAATGAATGGGATGAAAATTTCAGCAAGTGTTGGGGGCCTAAATCGAGCACGCAGAAAGTATTTAGGAGCACGTTTCAGGTCATTCGGAGTCTATTCGTACCACTCATGGAGTGACTTTTTCGAAAAATCTTGACACCCATGAGAGATGAGGTAGGCGTTAAGGTATAAGAGGTAGGTAAGTATTTTGAAGGTAAGTCGTGGACTGTTTGGTTGGTATTAACGCATAAGAGGTAGGTAAGTGTATTTAAAGGTAAGTTGTGGACTCTTTGGTCTGGCCTCAGTGCATCCGAGGCACGCAAGCCCCCACGCCACGTCAAGTCAGAGTCCATGTGGAGGTTTTTTTTGTTTGTTTTTTTGTTTGTTGTTTTTTTTTTTTTTTTTTTTTTTTAAATTTGTTTAAACTTACTACTTCTTTCTTTTGTTTTTCTTATAGTAATACTAATGAAGTATGAACACACCAATGCGCAGATGCTGTAATCATAACAATGAACTTAAGAAAACTAACAACATAACATGAAAAATCTTCTTTGGACTTAGTTGTCTCTCTGCATCCTCTGCCTCTTTTTGATAAACGCCTTAAAATGTCTGGCAGGGACCAGGTTTTTGCCCACATTGTTTTAAATATGCAATATCTGCCTTTCTGTGTGAGACAATTCTGGTCAGGTCAACAAAGGAGAGCTCAGCGGCTGACCAGCGTGGATGGCAGTTTATGGGGATATACCCCAGTGTCTGCTTCTGTATGTCAGCTGGTGTGTCCTCCTCATCCACAGCCTGGATGTCCTCTGGCTCTTCCTGGCGGGTTTTTTTTTGTTTTGGGGCTCTTTGGAAGTCAGATGTGTTTCTAGTTTTGGTACCCTGCACGGAATGTCCTCGTGCAGGCGCCACACCACCAAGGGCCCAACTTTCGGGAGACTGTGGTGGGACTGCAGATGTAATTCCTGCATCTTTGATTGCCTCAAAGGCAGGTCCAGTGTGAGCTCGCGTGGTGCCACGTAGTCCACGTAGTCTCCATTTTCGATGATGCCAATGCATGAAAGGAACGTGAGCGTCTCTAACTTCTCCCCATGGACCATCTCATTGGGCAGCCCCACAAGACACTTTTCCAGCCACGGCATGCCCTGCTCCCTGTAGCGGTCCAGCTTACTGGGAAAACAGAGTCCTCTCCGTTCCACCTGGTGGAGGATGTGGGAGCGGATGACTGCCAGGCGAGAGACCATCGGGGGGCCAGTTTCCGTCACGAAAAGCTCTACATAAGACCTCTTGTCCCAGCTGAATCGTACCCGCTTCCCTTGCCACATTTTCAGGTGGGGGACCCAACGTAACTTGATCTCTTCCAGCCCCAGCCGAAGGCAATTAAGAGGGTCCAGGCCAGCCCGGGTGACAAGATCCCTGGCTCTGTCAAAGGTTCCTGGAAAGGGAAAAGCCCCCTGGGTTAGGGTTAGGGTTAGAGTTAGGGGTTAGGGTTAGGGTTAGGTATGGGGGTAAAACGAGGTTTGTCTCACTGGACAAAACGGGACAAACGTGAATAACTTTTGATAGGGAGGTCATAGAGACTTGGAACCAAG
>NC_056536.1:35737226-35744726 GCF_910596095.1 Thunnus maccoyii
CCAGCTGAATCGTACCCGCTTCCCTTGCCACATTTTCAGGTGGGGGACCCAACGTAACTTGATCTCTTCCAGCCCCAGCCGAAGGCAATTAAGAGGGTCCAGGCCAGCCCGGGTGACAAGATCCCTGGCTCTGTCAAAGGTTCCTGGAAAGGGAAAAGCCCCCTGGGTTAGGGTTAGGGTTAGAGTTAGGGGTTAGGGTTAGGGTTAGGTATGGGGGTAAAACGAGGTTTGTCTCACTGGACAAAACGGGACAAACGTGAATAACTTTTGATAGGGAGGTCATAGAGACTTGGAACCAAGCTCCATCCCCACTAATTCAGGTACGGCCTTTCCAACAGTACCACCCATGAGCATGTGCGAGCTTCGGGTCCTGAGATACGTCACTTCCGGATTTTGAAATGGCCGTATCTCGGCAACGGAAGGTCGTAGAGACATGGGTCCAAGACTGGCGCGTTCAGAGCCCCCAAATTAGGTCTGACGCCACCCACTCCCGAGTCTCTACGACTTTTGGTTCCCGAGTTAGGGTAGGGGTAGGGTTAGGCCTAGGGTTAGAGCTAGGGTTACGGTAGGTATGGGGGTTAAACGAGGTTTGTCTCGCTGGACAAAACGGGACAAACGTGAATAACTTTTGATAGGGAGGTCATAGAGACTTGGAACCAAGCTCCATCCCCACTAATTCAGGCACGGCCTTTCCAACAGTGCCACCCACGAGCATGTGCGAGCTTCCGGTCCTGAGATACGTCACTTCCTGTTTTTGAAATGGCTGTATCTCGGCAACGGAAGGTCGTAGAGACATGGGTCCAAGACTGGCGCGTTCAGCGCCCCCAAATTAGGTCTGACGCCACCCACTCCCGAGTCTCTACGACTTTTGGTTAGGGTTAGGGTAGGGGTAGGGTTAGGGCTAGGGTTAGAGCTAGGGTTACGGTAGGTATGGGGGTTAAACGAGGTTTGTCTCGCTGGACAAAACGGGACAAACGTGAATAACTTTTGATAGGGAGGTCATAGAGACTTGGAACCAAGCTCCATCCCCACTAATTCAGGCACGGCCTTTCCAACAGTGCCACCCACGAGCATGTGCGAGCTTCCGGTCCTGAGATACGTCACTTCCTGTTTTTGAAATGGCTGTATCTCAGGAACGGAAGGTCGTAGAGACATGGGTCCAAGACTGGCGCGTTCAGAGCCCCCGAATTAGGTCTGACGCCACCCACTCCCGAGTCTCTACGACTTTTGGTTCCCGAGTTATAGAGCAAAATGTCCTCCCCATTGGAAATGAATGGGATGAAAATTTCAGCAAGTGTTGGGGGCCTAAATCGAGCACGCAGAAAGTATTTAGGAGCACGTTTCAGGTCATTCGGAGTCTATTCGTACCACTCATGGAGTGACTTTTTCGAAAAATCTTGACACCCATGAGAGATGAGGTAGGCGTTAAGGTATAAGAGGTAGGTAAGTATTTTGAAGGTAAGTCGTGGACTGTTTGGTTGGTATTAACGCATAAGAGGTAGGTAAGTGTATTTAAAGGTAAGTTGTGGACTCTTTGGTCTGGCCTCAGTGCATCCGAGGCACGCAAGCCCCCACGCCACGTCAAGTCAGAGTCCATGTGGAGGTTTTTTTTGTTTGTTTTTTTTTTTTTTTTTTTTTTTAAATTTGTTTAAACTTACTACTTCTTTCTTTTGTTTTTCTTATAGTAATACTAATGAAGTATGAACACACCAATGCGCAGATGCTGTAATCATAACAATGAACTTAAGAAAACTAACAACATAACATGAAAAATCTTCTTTGGACTTAGTTGTCTCTCTGCATCCTCTGCCTCTTTTTGATAAACGCCTTAAAATGTCTGGCAGGGACCAGGTTTTTGCCCACATTGTTTTAAATATGCAATATCTGCCTTTCTGTGTGAGACAATTCTGGTCAGGTCAACAAAGGAGAGCTCAGCGGCTGACCAGCGTGGATGGCAGTTTATGGGGATATACCCCAGTGTCTGCTTCTGTATGTCAGCTGGTGTGTCCTCCTCATCCACAGCCTGGATGTCCTCTGGCTCTTCCTGGCGGGTTTTTTTTGTTTTGGGGCTCTTTGGAAGTCAGATGTGTTTCTAGTTTTGGTACCCTGCACGGAATGTCCTCGTGCAGGCGCCACACCACCAAGGGCCCAACTTTCGGGAGACTGTGGTGGGACTGCAGATGTAATTCCTGCATCTTTGATTGCCTCAAAGGCAGGTCCAGTGTGAGCTCGCGTGGTGCCACGTAGTCCACGTAGTCTCCATTTTCGATGATGCCAATGCATGAAAGGAACGTGAGCGTCTCTAACTTCTCCCCATGGACCATCTCATTGGGCAGCCCCACAAGACACTTTTCCAGCCACGGCATGCCCTGCTCCCTGTAGCGGTCCAGCTTACTGGGAAAACAGAGTCCTCTCCGTTCCACCTGGTGGAGGATGTGGGAGCGGATGACTGCCAGGCGAGAGACCATCGGGGGGCCAGTTTCCGTCACGAAAAGCTCTACATAAGACCTCTTGTCCCAGCTGAATCGTACCCGCTTCCCTTGCCACATTTTCAGGTGGGGGACCCAACGTAACTTGATCTCTTCCAGCCCCAGCCGAAGGCAATTAAGAGGGTCCAGGCCAGCCCGGGTGACAAGATCCCTGGCTCTGTCAAAGGTTCCTGGAAAGGGAAAAGCCCCCTGGGTTAGGGTTAGGGTTAGAGTTAGGGGTTAGGGTTAGGGTTAGGTATGGGGGTAAAACGAGGTTTGTCTCACTGGACAAAACGGGACAAACGTGAATAACTTTTGATAGGGAGGTCATAGAGACTTGGAACCAAGCTCCATCCCCACTAATTCAGGTACGGCCTTTCCAACAGTACCACCCATGAGCATGTGCGAGCTTCGGGTCCTGAGATACGTCACTTCCGGATTTTGAAATGGCCGTATCTCGGCAACGGAAGGTCGTAGAGACATGGGTCCAAGACTGGCGCGTTCAGAGCCCCCAAATTAGGTCTGACGCCACCCACTCCCGAGTCTCTACGACTTTTGGTTCCCGAGTTAGGGTAGGGGTAGGGTTAGGCCTAGGGTTAGAGCTAGGGTTACGGTAGGTATGGGGGTTAAACGAGGTTTGTCTCGCTGGACAAAACGGGACAAACGTGAATAACTTTTGATAGGGAGGTCATAGAGACTTGGAACCAAGCTCCATCCCCACTAATTCAGGCACGGCCTTTCCAACAGTGCCACCCACGAGCATGTGCGAGCTTCCGGTCCTGAGATACGTCACTTCCTGTTTTTGAAATGGCTGTATCTCGGCAACGGAAGGTCGTAGAGACATGGGTCCAAGACTGGCGCGTTCAGAGCCCCCGAATTAGGTCTGACGCCACCCACTCCCGAGTCTCTACGACTTTTGGTTCCCGAGTTAGGGTAGGGGTAGGGTTAGGCCTAGGGTTAGAGCTAGGGTTACGGTAGGTATGGGGGTTAAACGAGGTTTGTCTCGCTGGACAAAACGGGACAAACGTGAATAACTTTTGATAGGGAGGTCATAGAGACTTGGAACCAAGCTCCATCCCCACTAATTCAGGCACGGCCTTTCCAACAGTGCCACCCACGAGCATGTGCGAGCTTCCGGTCCTGAGATACGTCACTTCCTGTTTTTGAAATGGCTGTATCTCGGCAACGGAAGGTCGTAGAGACATGGGTCCAAGACTGGCGCGTTCAGCGCCCCCAAATTAGGTCTGACGCCACCCACTCCCGAGTCTCTACGACTTTTGGTTAGGGTTAGGGTAGGGGTAGGGTTAGGGCTAGGGTTAGAGCTAGGGTTACGGTAGGTATGGGGGTTAAACGAGGTTTGTCTCGCTGGACAAAACGGGACAAACGTGAATAACTTTTGATAGGGAGGTCATAGAGACTTGGAACCAAGCTCCATCCCCACTAATTCAGGCACGGCCTTTCCAACAGTGCCACCCACGAGCATGTGCGAGCTTCCGGTCCTGAGATACGTCACTTCCTGTTTTTGAAATGGCTGTATCTCAGGAACGGAAGGTCGTAGAGACATGGGTCCAAGACTGGCGCGTTCAGAGCCCCCGAATTAGGTCTGACGCCACCCACTCCCGAGTCTCTACGACTTTTGGTTCCCGAGTTAGGGTAGGGGTAGGGTTAGGCCTAGGGTTAGAGCTAGGGTTACGGTAGGTATGGGGGTTAAACGAGGTTTGTCTCGCTGGACAAAACGGGACAAACGTGAATAACTTTTGATAGGGAGGTCATAGAGACTTGGAACCAAGCTCCATCCCCACTAATTCAGGCACGGCCTTTCCAACAGTGCCACCCACGAGCATGTGCGAGCTTCCGGTCCTGAGATACGTCACTTCCTGTTTTTGAAATGGCTGTATCTCGGCAACGGAAGGTCGTAGAGACATGGGTCCAAGACTGGCGCGTTCAGCGCCCCCAAATTAGGTCTGACGCCACCCACTCCCGAGTCTCTACGACTTTTGGTTAGGGTTAGGGTAGGGGTAGGGTTAGGGCTAGGGTTAGAGCTAGGGTTACGGTAGGTATGGGGGTTAAACGAGGTTTGTCTCGCTGGACAAAACGGGACAAACGTGAATAACTTTTGATAGGGAGGTCATAGAGACTTGGAACCAAGCTCCATCCCCACTAATTCAGGCACGGCCTTTCCAACAGTGCCACCCACGAGCATGTGCGAGCTTCCGGTCCTGAGATACGTCACTTCCTGTTTTTGAAATGGCTGTATCTCAGGAACGGAAGGTCGTAGAGACATGGGTCCAAGACTGGCGCGTTCAGAGCCCCCGAATTAGGTCTGACGCCACCCACTCCCGAGTCTCTACGACTTTTGGTTCCCGAGTTATAGAGCAAAATGTCCTCCCCATTGGAAATGAATGGGATGAAAATTTCAGCAAGTGTTGGGGGCCTAAATCGAGCACGCAGAAAGTATTTAGGAGCACGTTTCAGGTCATTCGGAGTCTATTCGTACCACTCATGGAGTGACTTTTTCGAAAAATCTTGACACCCATGAGAGATGAGGTAGGCGTTAAGGTATAAGAGGTAGGTAAGTATTTTGAAGGTAAGTCGTGGACTGTTTGGTTGGTATTAACGCATAAGAGGTAGGTAAGTGTATTTAAAGGTAAGTTGTGGACTCTTTGGTCTGGCCTCAGTGCATCCGAGGCACGCAAGCCCCCACGCCACGTCAAGTCAGAGTCCATGTGGAGGTTTTTTTTGTTTGTTTTTTTGTTTGTTGTTTTTTTTTTTTTTTTTTTTTTTAAATTTGTTTAAACTTACTACTTCTTTCTTTTGTTTTTCTTATAGTAATACTAATGAAGTATGAACACACCAATGCGCAGATGCTGTAATCATAACAATGAACTTAAGAAAACTAACAACATAACATGAAAAATCTTCTTTGGACTTAGTTGTCTCTCTGCATCCTCTGCCTCTTTTTGATAAACGCCTTAAAATGTCTGGCAGGGACCAGGTTTTTGCCCACATTGTTTTAAATATGCAATATCTGCCTTTCTGTGTGAGACAATTCTGGTCAGGTCAACAAAGGAGAGCTCAGCGGCTGACCAGCGTGGATGGCAGTTTATGGGGATATACCCCAGTGTCTGCTTCTGTATGTCAGCTGGTGTGTCCTCCTCATCCACAGCCTGGATGTCCTCTGGCTCTTCCTGGCGGGTTTTTTTTTGTTTTGGGGCTCTTTGGAAGTCAGATGTGTTTCTAGTTTTGGTACCCTGCACGGAATGTCCTCGTGCAGGCGCCACACCACCAAGGGCCCAACTTTCGGGAGACTGTGGTGGGACTGCAGATGTAATTCCTGCATCTTTGATTGCCTCAAAGGCAGGTCCAGTGTGAGCTCGCGTGGTGCCACGTAGTCCACGTAGTCTCCATTTTCGATGATGCCAATGCATGAAAGGAACGTGAGCGTCTCTAACTTCTCCCCATGGACCATCTCATTGGGCAGCCCCACAAGACACTTTTCCAGCCACGGCATGCCCTGCTCCCTGTAGCGGTCCAGCTTACTGGGAAAACAGAGTCCTCTCCGTTCCACCTGGTGGAGGATGTGGGAGCGGATGACTGCCAGGCGAGAGACCATCGGGGGGCCAGTTTCCGTCACGAAAAGCTCTACATAAGACCTCTTGTCCCAGCTGAATCGTACCCGCTTCCCTTGCCACATTTTCAGGTGGGGGACCCAACGTAACTTGATCTCTTCCAGCCCCAGCCGAAGGCAATTAAGAGGGTCCAGGCCAGCCCGGGTGACAAGATCCCTGGCTCTGTCAAAGGTTCCTGGAAAGGGAAAAGCCCCCTGGGTTAGGGTTAGGGTTAGAGTTAGGGGTTAGGGTTAGGGTTAGGTATGGGGGTAAAACGAGGTTTGTCTCACTGGACAAAACGGGACAAACGTGAATAACTTTTGATAGGGAGGTCATAGAGACTTGGAACCAAGCTCCATCCCCACTAATTCAGGTACGGCCTTTCCAACAGTACCACCCATGAGCATGTGCGAGCTTCGGGTCCTGAGATACGTCACTTCCGGATTTTGAAATGGCCGTATCTCGGCAACGGAAGGTCGTAGAGACATGGGTCCAAGACTGGCGCGTTCAGAGCCCCCAAATTAGGTCTGACGCCACCCACTCCCGAGTCTCTACGACTTTTGGTTCCCGAGTTAGGGTAGGGGTAGGGTTAGGCCTAGGGTTAGAGCTAGGGTTACGGTAGGTATGGGGGTTAAACGAGGTTTGTCTCGCTGGACAAAACGGGACAAACGTGAATAACTTTTGATAGGGAGGTCATAGAGACTTGGAACCAAGCTCCATCCCCACTAATTCAGGCACGGCCTTTCCAACAGTGCCACCCACGAGCATGTGCGAGCTTCCGGTCCTGAGATACGTCACTTCCTGTTTTTGAAATGGCTGTATCTCAGGAACGGAAGGTCGTAGAGACATGGGTCCAAGACTGGCGCGTTCAGAGCCCCCGAATTAGGTCTGACGCCACCCACTCCCGAGTCTCTACGACTTTTGGTTCCCGAGTTAGGGTAGGGGTAGGGTTAGGCCTAGGGTTAGAGCTAGGGTTACGGTAGGTATGGGGGTTAAACGAGGTTTGTCTCGCTGGACAAAACGGGACAAACGTGAATAACTTTTGATAGGGAGGTCATAGAGACTTGGAACCAAGCTCCATCCCCACTAATTCAGGCACGGCCTTTCCAACAGTGCCACCCACGAGCATGTGCGAGCTTCCGGTCCTGAGATACGTCACTTCCTGTTTTTGAAATGGCTGTATCTCGGCAACGGAAGGTCGTAGAGACATGGGTCCAAGACTGGCGCGTTCAGCGCCCCCAAATTAGGTCTGACGCCACCCACTCCCGAGTCTCTACGACTTTTGGTTAGGGTTAGGGTAGGGGTAGGGTTAGGGCTAGGGTTAGAGCTAGGGTTACGGTAGGTATGGGGGTTAAACGAGGTTTGTCTCGCTGGACAAAACGGGACAAACGTGAATAACTTTTGATAGGGAGGTCATAGAGACT